>NC_134483.1:86022878-86187878 GCF_040206685.1 Ascaphus truei
AAAAAAAAAAAAAAAAGACTGAACTGCAGCTTTAAGGCAAGGACCTCCAAAATAATAATTTCTGATATACTACCAGTGCTATGCGCTACCCCAGGCAGACAGTTGGAACTTAGGGAGGTTAATGCATGGCTAAGAAAGTGGTGTTGGATGGAGGGTTTTGGATTTTTAGAGCACTTGAATTCCTTTTCTGGGAGGTGCTATCTTTATAGTACGGGATGGATTGCACCTCAATGAAGAGGGATCTTCTATGCTAGGGGGAGGATGTTAAAAGGTTAAAGGGGATTTTAAACTAGGATGGAGGAGGAAGGGAGAATAAACGGATAATGAACTAGACAGAGTAGATAGGAATGAGGAAATAACTAGGAGTCATAGAGGCAGAATGGGTAGAAGTGAGAGTTTTGCAAGCGTGGAGACACCCATGTTAAATACAAATAATACTAGAAAACTTCAGAAGACTAAACCCAATTTGAGTAGAAAGGCAGGAGCAAGTAAAATAACAATAGCATAGACTGGAAAAAAACTTAAATGCATGCTTGCTAATGAGAGAAGCCTAACCAATAAAATGGGAGGGGGGGGGGGGGTCTTGAATTAATAACTAAGGGAGCAGTATGATATGGTATTACTGAAACATGGTGGGATGTAACTCATGTCTGGGAAGTTAATTTAGTTGGTTATTCCTTATTTCAGAAGGATCGAGCAAATAGAAGATGAGGCATCGTATGTTTATATGTTAAACTGGATCTAAACCTTATTATAAGGGACATTGTTTATGAAGGGAGTCATGAAAATGTAGAGACCTTGTGGATAGAAATTAGCAGTGGAGGTAAAAGTATAAAATAAAAATGCAGGTATATGCTATAAGCCCACAGATAACCAGCAAGCTCTAAGAAACCCCCAAAAATACAACATAATATGTGTCAATTGGAGTGCTAGTGGGCGTGGCTAAATGTGTACAACAACAAAGGAAGCCCAATGCTTATATATATTATGTGATAATTTGGGGGGTTTCTTAGAGCTTGTTGGGTATCTGTGGGCTTATAGCATATACCTGCATTTTTATTTTATACTTTTACCTCCACTGCTAATTTGACAGCAATTGACACTTATAAACATATATATTATGTGGTAATTTGGGGGGTTTCTTAGAGCTTGCTGGGTATCTGTGTTTTTATTAACTTTGTCCAGCTATTTTGGAGGTTAGTGGCCCCTCCCTTCCAAGGCTTAAACTCACCCCTCCCCACTTTCCAAGTGAGCAGGTCTTTCATGCAGCTGGTTGTGACAGATCTATTGCGATTATTCTTCCTCTGATTATAGAGGTAAATAAGAATTTTAATCAAATAGTGTTAGGAACTGCTAATGGTCATGCCTTGATGTGGCTAGCAGGCTTATAACGCTTTGGCCAAAGGGTTTAACTAAATGACTCTTTCAAGATATATATATATATATATATCACTGTGTATTTTTGTCCTATTGGATGTAGCTTTGGGCTTTTTTTTTTTTTTTTTGACATATGCTATAAGCCACCAAATATCTGTGAGATTGAGGAAGCCAAAATACGTTTGCAAATGGAGAAGGCTTCAAAACTAGGTTAATGCTTGCCGTTGGTTCTCTTGGGCACAATATTTCAGTCCAGGGAGTATGTGGAAAAGAGAAGAAAACTGCGAATGGTGTAATATGGTCTTGTACATATTATTATCCTTGCTTCTATACATTTTAAACTCACAATTTTCTTCTCTTGGGTTTTGTGCTTGTATAGTGCATAATATGTGATCTCTCATACTTAGACTTCCTTCACTACAAATGTATGCTATCCTGTTTCAACTGTGCCCTCTCTCAGGCTAAACAAATATACTTTTCTTCACTAATCAACACGCACAAGTCTGACCCACTCCAACTCTTCTCTGTCTTTGACTCCCTACTCAGACAACCCTCTGCTGTCTGTTTTTCTTCCTCCATCTCACCTCAGGACTTTGCTGACTATTTCAAGGAAAAGGTGGAATTCATGTGTCAGGACATCCCCTCTGTATCCTCCTTCCATCCTACACCTCTTCCTAACTCTCCTTCTGCCTTCCTCAACTCTTTTTTTTCCCGCTTTCACAGAGGAGGATGTATCATTGATGATCTCCTCTTCTCCCTCAACAACCTGCCCTTTTGACCCCATTCCCTCCCATCTCCTAAAACCTCTTGCTCCTATTATAAGGCTGGGGCCATAGAGGGGGTAGCAGGGCTGAGGCGCGCTGACGCTGAGGCTCGCCTGCTGAAATCTGTGCGATTTCATGCCCATGCAGGCGAGCCAGCGGGCGCGATCGGAGGTGGGAGGAGACTAAGGGAGGCGGGGCAGTGACGTCGCTGGGCCAATCGCCCGCGATGCACCGACGTCAACGCCACGTATCAAGGAGTCACCAGTTACCAGTCATGTACTGAAATAAAGGACTTTCACTTTTATTCCACCTGGCTCCCTGGCTGTGCACCATTTGCTGCTGTTTGCAAAAACATATAGACCTGGCAGGTCGTTTTCAAGACAAAGAACATGGAGGGGCGGCCAGAACCGGCTTTTTCGAGGCGCCAGAGGAAGAGGATCATTTGCCAAGAACAAATTCACATGAAGGTCAAAAGGCCCAGCAGTTGCCAGTAGGAGGGCGACTGACGCAGTTTTCTGCAACGTGGGCCCAAACAATACAGGACAATTGGGTATAAGAAACCATTCGTCAGGGGTACAGCATAGAATTCAAAGAAATGCCAAGAAGAAATATGGGCCTAACAACATGGGTACAGTCCAAAGAAAAAAGAAGGCAAATGAATTCGGTTTTGAAGAAGTTATTACAAGCGGAGGTAATAATGAAGGTACCTCAGGAAGACAGAGGAAGTGGAATTTATTCCAGAATATTTCTAGTACAAAAACCTTCAGGAGATTACAGAGCAATCCTAGACCTAAGAAAGGTAAATTCATTCTTGAAAATAAGAAAATTCAAGATGGTATCGCTGAACCTGATTATTCAGGAGGTACAACCAGGAGACTGGATGGTGGCGATAGACTTAAAAGACGCTTATCTACAGGTGCCCATAGCAATGGGACACCAAAGATTTCTAAGGTTCGCAGTGAACCAACATCATTATCAGTACACAGCACTGCCATTTGGTCTGGCGACTTCTTCAAGGACATTTACAAAAATTCTAGCCCCACTAATGGCAGAAATGAGAAAAAGAGGGATAGAAATATACCCATACCTGGACGACATCCTGGTAAAATCAAAAAGTCGGGAGAAACTACAACAAGACCAGGAGACGGTCATAACCTTCCTGGAACAACACGGTTGGTTAATAAATAGAGACAAGAGTCATCTTATACCCACTCAACTATTAAGGTTTTTGGGGGTTGAATTCGATACGGCAAAAGGAGAAGTGAGGTTACCAGACACAGAGGCAAGACATAGCTATGCAAACGAAGAAACTCAGGAGAGCAGCCAGAAATTCATCAGAAGAATGCATGAAGCTTCTAGGAAAATTCGCTTCAACACTAAACGTCACAAAATGGGCAGCGCTGCATATGAGACAGATGCAAAACAACTTTTTACAACAATGGAACGGGAATCACAAAGATACAAGACAAAGGATCTTGTTACACCCACACACAAAAGAGGAATTAAAGTGGTGGGAAGATACTCGAAATCTGGGGAAAGGACGAACACTACACCCAGTACAGTGGGAAAGAATCACAACAGATGCGAGCAACGCAGGTTGGGGTGCCCAAATGGGAGAGACATTGGTGCAAGGAACCTGGACAAACCAGGAAAAGCATCTTCCATCAAATCTGCTGGAACTAAAAGCAGTACAAAGGGCCCTGGAAGCTTTCCAAGACCAAATAAATGGTGGCAATATAAAGATGGTATCAGACACAACAGGTCAGTTGTCAAGTATATAGCCAAACAAGGAGGAGCCAGGAGCAGAAAGCTGATGAATCTCACAGCAAAAATCCTCTACTGGGCAGAGCGCCAGTTATCAGAAATTACAGCCATACATATCCCAGGACTGGAAAATGTCACAGCAGACTTTCTAAGTCGCAACATTATACACCCAGGATAATGTGCATTAGACCCACAGGTGTTTCAAGAGCTGGTAGAGCGATGGGGTCAGCCAGACATAGATCTCATGGCGACACATCAGAACCGCAAGGTAAAGAACTACTGTGCAAAGCAGTTTCATCCAAGCGCAAAAAGCACAGATGCTCCCAGCCTCAAATGGGACTTCAAGTTGGCATACCTGTTCCCTCCAATTCCCCTAATTCCGAAAGCAATCGGGAAAGACCAAGTAGAAGTAATATTAGTAGCACTGCCTTGTCTTGATGTATGACTAGGAATGGTTCCTTGGCTGATAGTGCCTGTAGTTCTCCCACTCTCCTTGCTGAGGTGATTGCGATCAAAAACACCATCTTCCATGATAACCATCTTAAACCTATCTCCTGTATAGGTTCAAACGGAGATGCCGTTAATACATCCAATACTAGAGACAAGTCCCATGTTGCTACTCTGTTTTTGATTTGAGGTCTTAGTCTTTTAACTGCCTGCAAGAACCTGATGATTAATCTTTCCATTGCCAGATTTCTTTCCAATAAGGCTGATAGTGCAGATACCTGTACTTTCAATGAGCTGAGTCTGAGACCTTTCTCAAATCCCTTTTGTAGGAACTCTACTATTGACACAATTCTAGGTGAAAGGAAATTTTGTTTTTCTTTTGTGCACCAATCGCGAAAGCAAAGTCAGATTCTATGGTATACTTTTGATGTGGATCCTTTTCTTGCGTGTAAAAGGGTCTGGATTGTTTTGTCTGAACAACCTTTCACTCTCAGTGTTTCCCGCTCAATCGCCATGCCGTCAAGGCCCATTGTTTGGCGTTCGGATGACATATTGGCCCCTGTCGCATGAGTCCTTTGCGATCTGGTATGTGCCAGGGTGTATCTACTGCCATATTTACCAAGTGTGTGAACCAAAGCCTTCTTGGCTCGACTACTGTAACCTGCAGCTATCTGACCTTCCTACCTCTCGCCTGTCTCCCCTACAATATATCCTAAACGCTGCTTCCAGAATTGCTCTACTCTTTCCTAAAACTCACTCGGTGTCTCCCCTTCTGAAATCCCTCTGCTGGCTTCCTATCAAATTCTGTATCACACACTCAATTCTCCTCCTCACTTTTAAAGCTTTACACTCTTCTGCCTCTCCTTACATCTCAGCCCTAAGTTGTCGCTATTCACCATTCCGACTCTTGCGTTCTGCTCAAGGATGTCTTCTCTCTACCACTTTTGTGTCTAAAGCCATCTCGCGCCTTAAACCTTTCCCACTCAGTGCCCCACACCTCTGGAATGCCTTTCCCCCTCAATACCCAACTAGCACCCTCTATCCACCTTTAAGACCCATCTTAAAACCCACCTCCTTAACGAAGCATATGAGTAGCTCCTCATACATAAAACTTTGTCCCCTTGCAGATACACTTACCAGAACAGCTTCCTACTGTCTCTGTACATTCTTCCTACTTAACAATTCGATTGTATGCTCTTCGGAGCAGGAACTCAGTTTCCTAAATGTCACTTATGTCTGAAGCACTTCTTCCCATTGTCTTATTTGTATTTGTTATTTATGATTGTCAAGTGTACTACTGCTGTGAAGCTCTATGTACATTAAGGGCACCATATAAATAAAGATATACATACATCTGTTTATCTGTCAAGGTCATTTTCTTATCAGATATCTGGATTATACAATGGAACAGAGACAAAAAGAGCACATTGCGTAGTGTGTACTGATGAAAATAAATTGACGTATACTAATATTTGTCTTGGTTTTAGGCATTTATGGGAAAATATTATGTCTTGTAACTAACACTCAGTGAGTATTAAATCCTTGGATGAAGTGCAACCAATGAGTGGGATAGTCAGGCGAAACTTCCATTTGGGGAAATCTGCTTAATATAGTGAGACTTGTAGAAATCTGAACACCTCCGAACCTGAGAGAATATTTTTGGCAAAATTCCCAGAATTTCATAAGTTTACCTTTAGACAATAAATCCCTTATATCCTTTATTCTTGGCATTCCATGAATCAAAACTACCTGTATAACATCCTGGACCGAACTCTGGGTTATCAAAAATGGGGACAAGACTCGACGGTTCTGAAATCTCCTCCCTTCGAATCAATGGTGGTACTGGGGAAACAGATACTGGAAAAGGTTAGGGGTACAACACACAAAAAAAGATTAGGGAAAAGATGGACACATTGTCCACCTGGGCACCTTTTAATGGCTGGTCCTTAGCTGGACCAGGGAGGAAGGCGAAAGGGCCAAATGTGGGGACACGAGTCTCGGGGTCCAAGGGGCATCTCACTCTTCGCTTGTTTGGACTCTCTTATACGTATTCCTCCATAACTCTAATCAACCCACCCCTAACTAGATTCATCCCTCTTCCGTTTTTCAGGCCGTTCTCTACTTTCTTAAAACATTCTTAAAACCTTTATCACTGAAAATGTAACCTAAAGAATATGGATCTTCTTCAAGATATTTGAGACTCGCTTCTAAACTAATAGAATGTATATATATATATATATATATATATATATATATATATATATATATATGCAAATATGCAAATACAACTGTATGCTCATCTGCATGTCTTAGGCAGGTCTGCAACCCCGCCTTTCCCCATCATCACCCAGCATACAGCACTTCCACTGCAGCAAGGGATTCTGGGAAATGACGTGCAAATGAGCACACTGTGTCACTTTTTGCCTCAAAAACCATTTTTAACATGGTGCCCTATAGGCTGTCATTTCTCAGAATCCCTTGCTGCAGTGGAAGTGCTGTATGCTGGGTGATGATGGGGAAAGGCGGGGTTGCAGACCTGCCTAAGACATGCAGATGAGCATACAGTTGTATTTGCATATTTGCTTTCCTGTGGAGGGTTTTTGTCACTTTTTTTACTCACCATAACTTAACTCAGTATTATGGTATATATATATATATATATATATATATATATATTATAGATCTTTCCCAATAACCTGTGGGAGTAAAAACTAATTAAAGTACCAACAGACATTTAACAAAAATAACTTTGAGTCTCTTGGAGAGCAGTCCTTCTCATTATTCTCTGGCTCCCCTCTCAGGCTGCGAAGGGCCTTAGAGAGCTGGCAAGTCTATCAATAGGGCCACCGAGAAAGAAAGTCCACCACAGACGACAAACTGTGGTCCGTCAACCTCTTCCTCTAGCCGACCGGTCTTAAACTGTGAAAGCAGATCTTTTTGCTCCCTCTGGTCTGGAGGGTGGTCTCTGGATTCGCGGAACTGTCACCTTTTTCTCCTCGCTGTGAATCGGTTGATGTTGTCTCGGGGATCTCTGCAGTTTTTGTCCAGACTGTGAGTGCAGGCCCAGGGCCCCTAGAAAGGTTTCCGCCTACTCCAGGAATCTCAAAAATTGCCTCCCGTCTTGGTTTGCAACTAGACAAAATGGAGAAGCCCATCTATAACGAATATCGTTATCTCTGAGGACTGTTGAAATTGCATGGAGACCTCTTCTCGAAATGGTGGATCTCGAAGGATCTTGAAATATCTGAATCTTGGTGTTCTCGAAGTCCAGATATTCTTGATTCCTACAACACCTTATTTTCTCCTTTGTGGTTTAATAGTGTAATTTTACTATTGCGGCCCTGCTTTTCTGAGGGTCTGCTAATCTTGGACCAAAAGCATGGCGTGCTGCATCCATATGAAGATCGCTTGTTTGAAGGGACAGAGCTATATGTGTAAGTAGTTTTGTTAAATATGGCTGCAATTCTTCTAAATAAATTCCTTCTGGGATGTTCCTTAACCTGAGGTTTTGCCTTCTTTCCCGGTTTTCCAGAGCACAATATTATCTTTCAGGATCCTGATTTCGTCGTTAAGTCTAAATACCTTGTGTGTTTTATTCTTTTTCCTGCTCCTTATTTGAGTAAGTAGAGTTACTTTCCTGTTGTTGAGCCTGTGCTTTTGTGTGCACGACCTGTCACCTTCTTTAAGATCAGCAACATGCAGACTGCTTCTCACGAAAAAATGGGACACCTCTGGAGAGTGAGATTTTTTTTTTGTGCTCCTTAGGCGTTATCACTGCTTGTTTCGCTGACGGAGGGAGAGCTTTTTAGGAGGAAATTTCGTCTTTGGAGGGTAATTTTAAACGCTATCTGAATTGAGTCCAAGGAGCTATCTTGGGGAATTCCCACCAGGCCCGACGCTGCGTGCGCATCCCCATATTTCATTTTCTAATGAGTGGTGCCCAACATTGTACTCCATATTCAAGGTGTGGTCTTACTCATGCTTTTAAAGGAGCATAATTATGTTTACTTCCCTTCAATCCATTGCCCGTTTAATGCAGTGATTGAAGAGTAGAGCAAAGGAGCACTGCTGCCAAAAGTAATCCTGAAGAAACAAATATCACGGGCAAACTCCAAAGGTAAAACTGAAGGTGTTTAATGAATAAGCTCACAAGGAAATTAACATTGCCAATGCACCAACGCGTTTCATCCCGTGGGACTTTATCAAGGTGTTATGTAAAAACATACCTTCTTCTTTATGTAGCCACCATTTCGCATCAAAAGTCCCGCAGGGCCGCACCGCGCATGCGCACCAGTTACGCGTCGCATCACTGTGACATCCCATCATGTCCAACCCCTCACCTTGGCACATGAGATGGCGCGAAATGGTGGCTACATAAAGAAGAAGGTATGTTCATTAAACACCTTCAGTTTTACCTTTGGAGTTTGCCCGTGATATTTGTTTCTTCAGGATTACTTTTGGCAGCAGTGCTCCTTTGCTCTATTCTTCAATCATTGTTTCTACACATCAGGATTGCACGCAGTGGAACTACTACTCATCATTGGATTTCTGGACTTCAAGATACCCCCAAGGGCAGGTAATGGGCAATAGCCCTTATACTACTACCTCTGACCCTGTATTGGGGAAGTTTATATTTTGAGAGGGGTGTGCATTTTGACCACATCTGCGGTAGTCTGGCAGACTGACCGCTAGGTCTTTATTTTGCCCCCCCTTCAATGCATAATATGGACCTTATGGATAAGTCAGTGTTCCCATCTCCAATTACTTCTTCAATATTATGATGATCCTTCAACAGTGTACACACTTATATTGAGCGTCGCTCTCCACGCTACTTCCCGTTTAATGCAAGATAAGAACTTGTTTGTCTTTGCAGCTACTGCATGACTTTGGGCACTATTGCTAAGCCTGCTGTCTACAAGCACTCCTAAATCCCCTAATGTATCCCCATTTAATTTGTAAGTCGCCTGTTTATTCTTGTTTCCCAAATGCATAACCTTACATTTATCTGTATTTAACATCATCTGCCATTTACCTGCCAAAGTTTCCAGTCTATCCACGTCCTTCTGGAGAGAAATTACACCCTGCTCTGATTCTACTACCTTACACAGTTTAGTACCATCAGCAAAGATGGAGACTTTACTCTCTATGCCAAACTCAAGGTCATTAATAAACGAGTTAAAAAGCAGGGGTCCCAGTGTGACGATGCTAGTCTCTAATCTGGAAGGGGACCCGCCGGGCTGAGGTAGGGATGCCAATTAACTGACGAGAGCCCAGGGACAGAGTTCTGTTAGAGTATCCGTGGTCAGCAATCAGGCAAAGAGTTGGGGCAGGCGGCAGTGTTGCAGAATCCAGGCGACATGCAAAAGGTACTGGCAGGCGGAAGACAGCGAGGTCGGGCGTCACATTCCGGGGTTAGCAAAAAAAATTCCAAATGAACAGGGATGCCACAGGGATAGGCAAGCTACAGCAACAGGCTGACCTCGGGAACAGGGAAGCTACAGGGATAGGCAAGCCACACAGAAGGCTCAGGAACTAGAAGGCTAAACAACTAGAGACCAGGGTTGCCAGGTACAAAGGGAAACATATACAATGCTGAGGCAGGGGCTGGAGTCACTGGCTGCTATTTAAGCCCTTGAACAGGTGCAGCCAATATAGCAAGCTACCAGTAATCAAAATATCCACAGCAGCTTGGTAAGGGTGGGTTCCAACCAAAGCCTGGACTATAACCCTTATACCCAGTACCGATCCCGGAGGGTCTCCACTCACAACTTAAGCCCAACCTGAAAAAGTTCCATTTATGACAACTCTATTGTCTATCCTTCAACCAATTTTCAATCCATGTGCAACTATTTCTACCAAGTCCAATTTGCTTTAATTTGTACACTAACCTTGTGTCAAACCGTATCAAAAGCCTTTGCGAAAACTAAGTAGACCACATCAACTACATTACCTTGGTCTAAATTCCTACTTACCCCCTTCAAAGATACTAATAAGGTTTGTTTGGCACGACCTATCCTTCCTAAATCCATGCTCACAATTACTAATAATTTTATTTTCCATTAGGCATTCCTGAATATTATCCCACACTAAACCTTCAAGTAGCTTCCCACTGTTGATGTCTGACTTTCAGATCTGTAATTCCATGGTTGTGATCTAGCTCCCTTTTTAAATATAGGCACCACGTCTGCTTTACACCAATCTTGTGCTACTGAGTCTGTGGAAATGGAGTCTTTGAATATTAAATGTAATATTTTGGCTTTTATTGAACTTAACTCCTTAAGAACTCTTGGTTGTATGCCATCAGGACCAGGTGCATTATTTACTGTAATTTGATCAAGCTGCCTATGAACTTCTCCTCGGTTAACCAATTGTTCGTTAATATATTTTTTGTTATTAAGGTACTTAAAGAACTTTTTAGGTTTGAACTTACTATTGCAATCCTTCATTATCCATTTTTGCATATTTGATTGCTCTTTTGCAACTTTTGTTACATTCCTTATCATTCTGATATGATGCTTCTGACTTTAAGAATCTAAATGCCTGCATCTTCTTTTCCATTTCCTCCCCTACCTGTTTATTTAGCCGCATTGGTTTAGACTTATTTCTTTTAAACGTATTACCCAAGTGTATACACTGTGTGCTTTTCTAAAAATGTTTTAAAGACTGCCCATTTAGCTTGCAGATGTTTCACTGCAAAAAAACATCATCCCAATGTATTCCTTGTAGATTAGTCCTCAGTTTATTAAAATCTGCATTTCTAAAGTTTAAAGTCTTTGAACCCAAGTAATCTGTTTTTTGATAATTTATTTCAAATGAGACCATGTCATTATCACCCTTTCGTGGTTGGTTCCTCAATAATTTGGGTCATGTAATTGTCTTTAAGCACCCCCAAAAAACTTTCCTTTTGTTGTAATACTAATCTCATTGCCCCTGTCTGTCTGGATAATTCAAATCACCCATTATGCCAACATGACCTAATTTGTATGCCTTCTCCATTTGCAAAAATATTTTGGCTTCCTCTTTCTCACAGATATTTGGTGGTTTATAGCAGGGTTACGCAAACTTTCTTTGGGGTGTCCCCCTGCCTTACCTTCTCCGTTGGCCGACCCCCTCCTTACATCGCGCAGCGTCATTTGACGCCGTGGGGTCACGTTATTTGACGCCACGTTACCAGGTCAACCGTGACATCACATGACCCCGCGTTGCCATGGTCGCGCGTAAACATCTTCCCTTATAATAGGTTTTAGATTTGGTACATATCTTGCCTCCATAGGTGGTTCCGGTAGCCGCTACAGCTAGCAGGGATCATGCAAGGGCGTTCAATGCTCCCACGTCATGTGGGCCAACAGAAAGCTGTGACATCATCCAGTGAGGCTGTAAACCTGCAGGGAAGTAGGTGGTCCCCGCAGCTGAAATGAATGGGATTCGGCTTCGGAGATCCCCTGCTTCAAATTTATGTTAAAAGAAATAACAAAAGCAGCGCATTAATTGCTCCTTTAATGTTTGGCGAATCGATTGCGAACTCTGACTCGGTTGCAGCATTTTTCCGACTTATAAAGGGACAATTTTGCACGGTTCACACCCTCGTACAAACCTTTGCACATCTCCAATCCTCATAGTACTGTAGGCTTTATGAGTAGTGGAAATGTGAATTGCAATAGTTCGATGCTTAGATTCCTTCCTTTGCCTAGTTTTAGGTAATGTTTGTTTTGTGTGGGTGATTCGTATTTGCGTATTATTATTATTTTTAGATTTGGTTACATTGCTTTGATGTAAATTAAATCTATTTAAAAATAACATTAGTTGAAAAGCGTAAATGTAAAATACCTTGTAAACTATAACCAACTAGTTGAAACCTCTGTAACTCACCAGTTTCTTTCTGAGGGAAAGCTTGTATTTTTTATTTGCATTCGTTTTTCTGTCTGCCATTTATATCGATAAAGCAAATCTCATGTGTTGCAGGCCTCCCCAGCAAGTAATGTGATAGGTAGGCCATTTTTATCGTATGTGCATGCTGGTTGGTGTTTGTTATTTGATTTGCTTTTACCTTTGTAAATTTATTTGGGGAAAACATTTTATTTTGCAGATTCTCTGGAGCCAGAGGGATCCATTACTGTCGCAATGGGTATTGACTTTTGTGATTCCACTCAGACTGCCAGTTTCCAGTTGTGGTAAGTTGCATTGCTATAAATAGTAATGTATGTGCACTTCTGTTTCTGATAATAAGGTAAAGAAAAACAAATAATTTTATTTACTGAGGTCTGTTATATTAAATTGTACACTTTCTCTCTCCTCCCAACCCCACCCCCCCCCCCCCCCTCCTCCCAATACAGTTCACCAATGCACAATGCAATCAGACAGGAATTCTTCCTCAATACGCAGTCATCTTTCCAGAAACTTTTCTAGTATGGATAATAATTATATAACAATTATATATATAACAATTAAGTGGCACTAGAGTTCTTCATAGATATTGTTAGTTGACACTTTCCACACCCTCACGTGAGCACATTCACTTGCCTCAGACACACAGGTCTGGAAGATTTTCGACATTCTTATAGCAGACAATCCTTCCAATGCAGCTAGGCATTCGGTGAAATTACGTGTGTGTGTGTGTGTGTGTGTGTGTGTGTATCTCACAAATAAAAGCATTTCGTTAGTCACAGATACAGTTAGTCACTATATATAGTGCATAATATAAATATATATATATATATTTCCCAGAATCCCTTGCTGCAGTGGGAGCACTGTATGCTTGGTGATAATGGTTGAAAGGCAGGGTTGCCGACCTGTCTAAGGCCTTGGACATGCTTACCGCTGGCGTGCTGATGCGCGCTGAGGCTCAGGGAAAGCGCGTGCTTTCCCTGGCCTTGCGGTTGCTTGTCCTGGTCGCCGTAAGGGAGCGGGCTGGGGGCGGGCACGTCACTGGCCGGGGGCGGGCCAGTGACGTCACGGAGCTGGTTCTCCCTCATTGGACAAACCGCTCACGTGACCGGCCTGTCGCGCCGGCATGCGGGGGAATTTTAAATTCCCCTAAGACCTGGGCTTCCGCAAGCGCGCGGAAGCGCCGGTGAGCCCCTATTAAAGCCGCTCTAATTGCGGCTGTAGGGGCTCAGTGCTGAGCGGGAGCGCGCGTCAGCACGCTTCCGCCAGCAAGCGATAAACATGGCCAAGGCCTTAGACATGTGAATGTGCTCAACAGTGATATTCTTTATTGGCTATATGCCAAAGGTGGAGGTTTTTTGTTGCCTTTTTCACCCACCATAACTTAACATGTATATGGTAAACCTACCCAGCCTAGAAATATTTCAAAGCAAATATAAACCAACCTCACACTGATGATACCCATCAAGGTTGAAACATGTATGTGAGTGGTTTGTACTTGCTTTGCTAGTCCCATGCTGTGCTTAAAAGCTGTGTGAACGGCGATGCATCAGCTTAATGGACTCCATGTGAATGAATGTTCCAGGCAAAAGGTGACACATTGTGTGCTCATTTGCATGTCATTTCCCAGAATCCCTTGCTGCAGTGGGAGCACTGTATGCTTGGTGATAATGGTTGAAAGGCAGGGTTGCAGACCTGTCTAAGACATGTGAATGTGCTCACAAGTGATATTCTTTATTGGTTATATGGTGGAGGTTTTTTGTCGCCGTTTTCCCCCACCATATCTTAAAATGTATTTTATATATATATATATATATATATATCAACCCCGTTATAGCGCGATCTGCTATAACGTGGATCCGCTTATAACGCAGTGTGAGCGTGGACCCCGAATGTTTAAAAAAAAAAAAAACACATACCCCCCCCCCGACCTCTGGTGGTGCTGGGGGATCGTGGTGGGGCTGCTGGGTGAAGTGATGGGGCTGCTAGGGGATCGTGGTGCCGACACCTCACTCCTGCCTCCTCCATCCGATCGATTTTAAATTAGGGTGACCCCGGTTATACCGCGGTCGGATTGGGTGGCCCCCCGAGGACTGCGTTATAACGGGGTTCAGCTGTACACACACACATATATATATATATATATATATATATATATATATATATATATATATATATATATATATATATATATATATGTATATGTGTATATATATATATATATACACATATATATACACAGCTTAACCCCCTTATAACGCTGTGCTTGGGGTCCAAAGAATCACATTGCGTTATAAGTGGATCGCGTTAGAAATAATGTACAATTGTATGCATTGTGCAATAAAGTATTTAAGATACCAATAATCATGTTGTAAAGTATTCATAAATACGAAAATTGGGAACCACACTTGCATCGCGTTATAAGCGGATTCGCGTTGTAACGGATCGCATTATAACGTGGTTCAGCTGTGTATATATATATATATATATACAAACACACACACACTTTTAGTACGATATCGATAAGACAATTTGATTCTTCCATTGTTTTGAGCAAAGGATGCTTTCAATGATAAATACATGCATTGTACCATAACACATTGATTTTATGCAGATCATCACCTTTATGTTTTGGGAGGTTTGCTGTATTAGATACATATAAAAACTGATTACTTATTCCACCATTGCAAAGTAATTGTTTATTATTTTCCTATTAGACAAACAAGGCAGATCAATATTACTGAACAGCAGACTATGACCAACGACGCTATTAATAGATTTACTTCAAACATTGGTTGTGTATTAGTTTTAATGATCTGTGGCAATGTTATCTCAATGACAAAGCTCAAGCTAAACACAGATCCGTCTTAAAGGGTGTTCATCCCCTTCAAAAGCATTTTCACTCCTCATTCTTTTTTGGAGCAAACTAGGTTTTGGAGAGATTTGTGTGCATTTATTAAAGCTCTCATACCATCTGAAATAGAAGAGTTGCGGTCCATTTGATGCTTTGAGCACCATTGAATCATTTAGTCAGATTCCAGAATCTTTTAAACCGCTGCAAAAGTCAGTTGCCTCCTTTATCTTTGACATTTCTATTGCTTCTTCTAATAGCCTCTCTGTCACTGCATCTTGCCTCTGGAATTCTGTTTTCATCCCATCTTTGAGACTTATTTGAAAGGCCACGTTTTAAGGAGATATTTCAATAGAATGGGAATACCAATAGCTACAACACAGTTTCAACTAATGTACCCACATTTTTGCCATAAATTGAGATGCAGTATAATTAATCTTACTTTTATAGATATCCCTTCATAATAAGTTGATTGTAAGCTTATTGGAGCAACAATTCAATTTTCATTATGTATCCTTTTTAAGTGTAATTCTTTTATCTCTCCAGTACAGTATATTGTGTATGTAGTTATCCAATATCTTAACTTGTCTGAATGCTGTAACTGTAAAGCGCGTATTAAAAAAAATATTAATCATTATAATTTTAAATGCCTCTTTTGGAAATATGTGATAAAATCACAATAAGAGGATTTGTATCAACCTTCAAAACTGCATTTGTGTCTAAATATTGTCATGCAACCTTGCGCAGCCTTAATTCCTAAGGCTTCGGCCCCAGTATCGGCGGGCACGCAAGGCTGGCGGCGCATGCAGCTGTGATCTCCGGTCTGTGGCTGAGCTGGAGGAGATATCGACCTGGGGGGGTGAGGGGGTTGTGTCCATGACCACTCTGCGGGTTTGCCCTCATTGGCTGAACTGCTGGGGAGCGTTGCCAGCGCTCCTTTGCCAGTTCTGAAGACAATTTTATTGTCATCAGAAAAATCTTGTCATCCAACGCGGCGGCCAGGCATCTAGTGGGCCCAGGCCCATTGAGGGGCGGTTCTTGTTTTTGCAGCACGTCATCGCGGATGCTGCAGCATGTACTGGGGACCTAGCCTAACAATGGAATTAGTGATGTTTCTCTGTTTGGTTCATGTGCTTTATATGGCAATCCCTGAAGTTTACTAATGTAATTTCCTGTTTGTCAAAGTCGATAAGTTCTTTCCATGAAACCTGGAATAAAAAAATGTTTAAAAAAAACAGCCATTTTCTTTGGGCACTCAAAAAGAAAAATGCAGAAACTGCTTCTCAATAACAATCTAAATTTAAATGTATTTTTGCAGAGTAAGGTTTACAGAAAATAGAAACGCAACATTAGTGTTAGGCCGTGATTATAATGGTGACGCATGTGTGCGCGCAATGACCAAAACAATGTTGTAAATTGAGCGTGCACATAGTGCGTGCGTCAGACACGTCCAAGTGCGCAAATTTCTAACAGATTTCAGAATTTGATTTTTCCTGGCGACAGCCGCGTCACGGAATTGTTGCGTGAGAGGTTCAGCCAATGAGGGCGAACCACTCGCGTGATGTCATGGCCACGCCTCTGCCATGCCTACCTGTAGCCTCCTGATGCCTGCAGTGCATGTTTCACGCGGGTGACGTCACGCGGCCGCGCGAGCATGCACTATAAACAAGCCGTCCTAGGGTAGAGAAAGTGCTGCATATTCTTTATTATTTTTTTCTTTTGTATATTTGGATGGGCTCACAGATTACTGTCCAACCTGTGCTAGCATCTGAGTATACATCTCCTTGTTTCTTAGAGTGCCCACATTACCATTTTTGCAGAATTACTCAAGCACCTATCAGAAATGTTTTGGAAATTAATGCTCATTCTTTTGACTCTTGCAAAGCTTTAATAATTGGAATCTGAAAAATAGCACATCACTGTAGCAGCAATTAGATCATGCTGGTTTGCGGAAATAAAGTGGTGAAGCTACCCGATGGTTAACTAGTATGATTTCATTTTTCTTATGGTTCTATGAGCAAAAGCTGCTTCTCGACAAGGATGTGAAGTGGAGGTTGCCAAAAGAAGAAAATGATGCACGTTTCTATTGCTTTCTCTTTTCTTTTAAGGTTAATTGTCACATGTCGGCAATAAAGGGTAGCGTAATAGTCAAACTTGAATCACTTATATTTGCAATTACTCTTGTTTTTGGTGAGGATTTGTACTGTACCTCTGCAGTCAGTGTACCTTTTAAACTGTAATTTCGGGTCCTAAGATGAGATACAGAGGGCACAAACAAAATATATATATTTTTTCCTACAATATCGCCATTCTCTTTGTTTGCTTGGTGAACCTAGTCACCAGCGTTGTTCTAAATGAAGACCTACATGCCCTTTGCACCAAGCACTTTGCTTTCACTGCACGGCTTTTGGTCCTGACTTTTTGTGGATCATTAAGCTTTCTTTTTTCACATACATTTTTATCTGTTACTTTTCATAGCAGTTTTCTGCTTCTTTCTTTGTGCAGCCCTTTTAATACGCTGCGCATTTCAGTTGCAAAATAAACAAACAAAAAACTGCTTTCAGGTTGTTTCAGCCCAGCTGTCACAGTGCCTCAGTGCGACTGTTCCGCTCTATTTTCAGTAGGCCAGCAGTGGTTTTATAAAATTATTTCGTTTATACTAGTGCTGGTCTTTTTATGACAATGTCCTTACACAGGGTTCCACTTGCAGGCTTAGCTGTGTTACTACAGGTGAGGGAGAGGGAAGTTAAACGGTCTAGTAGTCTGAGTATGCATGAGTAAAGCTGTTATGTTTTTGCAAGTGTGGTTCTGTATATGAAATAAAACGTTATATAATGTACATTAGCTGTCAGGACAACATAACTCCCTTCATTACAAAATAAGACTTAAGTGGAACTTTTGCACCAAAATTGTTGCAGAAACCAACACACACATTTGTAATAAGAACACATAACGAAATACTTTTTTTAACAATGATATTGCGTTGTTACATTGGTGGGTTATGACATTACTGTAGTCCTAATAAAAACATGTATTTATTTGTTGATTTTAGAAATTTGACACGTTGACAAGCAAGGTACTGAATAGAGTGGGGAAAAAAGAATTTCCATCAAAGTGACCTTTGGCAATTTTCTGGCAAATACCTCTCTCTTAGGTCCCTATTCAATTTGCTGTGAAGCCTTTCCCAATGCTTAGGTAGGGAAGTGTTCAGCTCTGTTTTAAATCAGTGAGAATAAAGTTCTCTCGGGTACGTGGAAGCAGGCTGACAACATATTAAATAAGAACCTTATACTGTTAAGAGAGAGGACAGGTGGGTGTTCTCCCTTAATAAATAGGAACTATTGGAATTAGTAATTAATCCTAAAAAAAACACAATCTTTTATACCTTGTCACACATGCAAAATGTCTTCTTGATTAAAAAATGGTATCTTGGGTATCATGTTGCATACTGTAGCTCCTTTTGTCTACATGTACATTTTAAAAAAAGTTTTGCCCGACTTTAATGCAGCAATACTACATTCCCCTTTGTTTGTCTTTTTTTCTTATTTGTATATGTACAGCATGTGACAATGTATAATTCTACATTCTTACCAAAGAGGACAAATATAATAGCCACCTTCAGTCAGTGTAACTCTGCAGCTTCAATGTATCCTTGTTTTACGAAGGTAACATTATCTATTGTTAGTTTACAGCTGAAACTGCTGGAAACATTGGCAACAAACGATTGCAAACAGGAAAGTGTAGCAAAGATGTTGCACTGCTTAGGAGGTGGGTTAAAACCTGCTATACAAATCAAAGGATGCTTTAACACTCATTAAAAATGGCATTAAGAGTTCAATAAGAATAATAATTAAAAAAAAAAAATACAGTAAGTATTATCTAATACTACAGAACTGATTTATTAAAAAAAAATAAAAGAACACAAGATGTTACAACATTGACCTGACTTTGAATAGGCAGAGGATACTACTCGCTTGTGTATTTCTAAAAGCCAATGCAACACTTATTTGGCATTTCACATCTTGCATAAACATAAACAACAGTATGAAGAAAAGTGTATACTGTAATGTGTATTTTTTTTTTTTTTAAACCATCCTGTAGGTATAAAAACAAAAACAAATTTGCCTTATTTTTCTTAATGTTTTGTTCACATTGAATTGTATTTTTTTTTTTTTAAAGAAGTTTGACTTTTTTTCCTTGAGTTGTCCATTTGAGATTTTGTGAATAAAAAAAAAAATAGTCATTTATTTAAGTTTTTCTTCCAGACACGTAAAACATTAAAGCAGCCGTGGTCATAATTATTTCCTTTGCATTGTTCCATAAGGAGCACTTTGTCTTGCATCAAATGTAATTGATCCTGAAGCAGCGTAATCACAATTACTCACTTTCTTAATTGGCCTGCCCAAAATCAGAAAATGGAAACCGATCGGCAGTGTTTAAATCAATAGCTTTATAGCAGCGCTTGTGGGGGTAGGAAGATAGGGGTAATGGGTAGATCAATTGGCTTTAGATGCCAATCACCAGCTGTGTGTTTTGCATAGCAAACACTATTTTCCTGCATACAAATGTACAATTGAAAGGTAAATTGTTAAATAAAAAAAAATCTTACTGTGTGAAAATATAAAGCATGAGGTAGCTGATGTAGTAAATGAAAGTATGAAAAGATACAGCAGTGACAAATATGCTGCGTAGAGACCAATGGTTTAGATAAGTTGTGAAGTAGAGTTGACATTCACATTGACTCTTAACACATTTTCTGGTTAATCTACTTTTAAGAAGATTAATTAAGTGGCATATGCATGTGGGTAGGGACAGGACCGCTTTCGTGGCTAAATGTTTATAACGAATAAAGAGCTCTTAATTTCTGAAATATAAATAACGTTGAAGAGGTTACATGGTCCTATGATTTAACGGCAACTCCGGTGGGATTGCATTATCCAAAATAACTGCACTGTGTATAGATGAATGAAGGAAGTGTCGATGGAGATGTTGGTAATAACTTTAACTTTAAAACATAAGTATGTGTACTGTGACTGTTTTGGCTCTAAACTTTCAAAGCCTGTATCCCTTAGTTAATTTTGTCCTATATCAATTGCCCAAACTGCTTAATTAAAAAATAATCAATTGGAACCAATAACATGCATCCCATTTTGCAATGTATTAAAGCGGCAATCCCCCCTACTCATTTTGAGGTTATTTTTTTTTTTAACTTGCACACCACACTCCCGTGCATAAACACCCCGCCCCCTACTCCCCTTTTAAAAAAAAAAACAACATTTTTTATTAACAGGATGTAAACCAGGGTGGTTCCCCGGATCTGAACTATGCTGTTTTTAGCTCGGGTCCCCCTGTGCCTGAGATACTTACAGGTGACGTTAGAGGTTAAACCTTCCTCCAGGGGAATCAAAATCTTTGCCAAATATTTATAGAACTGAAACTGATTCCAGCCCCATAAAAAGAAAAATAATGCCTTATTTCTCAACTGCAGTCTTGTTGTCCTTGCTTACAACTTGTTCTCTCCCCTTTTGTGTCCCACTTGTCTTTACAGCTCTTTTCACACCTGATACCTTACTACTCTACTTTTTTTCCTTTTAGAATAGTAACATTAATGGGTTCATTGGATTTTACCTGCAGGTGTCCACTTGTCAAGTTTACCCCTTAGGCCGTGATTATACCAAAAAGCACTGGCGGCTTTGCGCCACGGCTCAAAAACAAAATGCACAAAACCAATTTAGGTAAACATACCTTGAGCGACGTGCACGCTGCCATGAACTGCAGGGCGGCAAACTGGAGAGCAGACAGAGGAATTTGTTCTTGACAGGCAACAGTCGCATCATGTGAGCGGTTCAGCCAATGAGGTTCCGCCATGCCACCTTTCTTCCTCTCCTGTCTCCTCTGCTTGTTCAGATATTGCTCGGCAGCAGTGTGAGGATGATGTCACCGGATTGCGTTGCCGCCCAGCAGCATCTGGTATAATCACAGCCTTAACCCCGTAATAAAAAAAACCCACAGTGCTTATACCATCATATGGTCGCTGGCTAGATGAGACCGTTCCCTTGGTGCCAAACACCACCTCCAAGGTCACTGCCTCTAGCCCAGCTGTGACGTGCAAAATCCTTAGATGATCATTCTTTTTCATACCCATCCTTTATACATGCACATGCTCTCCAAATTGGTTTATTTGTTTGCCGTGAGCAGTGTATTGAGCAAAGTTCTGCTTACTTTTAATGAACAGAGTATTTCTCATCAATACCCTGATCCTGTCTTGTTTTATAAGACCTACTCACATTGAGAAACTTCTCTAGCCAAGATGTGAGATATGGATATCATCATATAGCAAAAGCCAGTTACCACCAGCCATTTAAATGTGGATTAATGAACGTGTAGAATTCTCTATTTTATTAAAACATCCAATCCCAACTACAGTAGCTGCACAAATGGTTTTTGAGGATACCAACAGTGGTAGAGATGATTACAATACATAAAGATGTAACTGGTCGAGAGCTACTGGAATAATATACTGCTTACTGCACTTCAGCTGACAAATCTCTGTTTCTCAGTGTGACAAAATGGCTGAGAACTTTTTCTAACCTACATATTTGCATTGTCATATCATAATATTGTATGGTCTATCGGCTTACAATATTGAACACACATTCGAATATAGTAAGAAAGGACATAAATACCATTGGGATATAAAAGGGGAAAATTGAGAGCCTTGCGGATTGATCTGTAATTTAATAACAAATAGATATGTAGTCTTTACAGAACTGTACATTTACGGCTATATTAAATAACGGTGCTAAGGCAAGCCATAAGACACTTTAGTATTATATGTATATCTTTATATGTACTGTAATTAGTTTTTCACAGCAGTAATACACTTGACATAATACTATAACACATAATGGGAATAAGTGGTTCAGATGTAAAAGTAACATTAGGGAAAGGAATCTCTGCCCCAAGAGCTTACAATTTAAGTGGTAAGTAGGGAGAATGTGCAGACGGGAGGGTGTTTTAGTAAGTGCGTCTGCAATTGGTCAGTGTTGATGTTTGAGGTGTATAGTAAGTATAGTACACCTTTTAAACCCATTCACCTGAACAAAATTGTGTCATTTGGCTAGCATCATTTAGTAAATATGGCCCGTAGAGTAGTATAAAGCACCACACTACACTACTTTATTACAGAACAATGAACACGTTTAGAATGTTCTGGCTTTTAACATTTTCTGTGGAGGTTCTTTTGTTTGTAATTCTATAGTTCTCTGGAGATGTGCATTATATTATCATTTGTTTAGCTTTTTGAATAAAATGCTGCTGTAGAGCTTAATTAAACCAATCTGGCCTCTCTAGTAATCAGTCCTCCTCCAGCTTCCATTTATCTAACTTCGAAGTCTCGACCTTAAAAAGTTAAGCACATCAATAACATATTGTAAATATTCCTCTAAAGATCACGGGTATTAATCAATTGATTTTCTATTACCAGTGATTGTTTCCTATTTATTCAAATAGGACCTGAGGGACTATTGACGATCAATATTTGACAGTCATGTAGCAAACTAAATACAAGATTGTGCGATAAGCAGATCTGTGTGGCATATGTTTGTAAAGCTTTTATGATTTAAAAAAACAACCTAATGTTTACAGTAATCTGCTGTTCAATGGAGATACAATGTCTTCATGTTGAATGTAACGGGTGAAGCTTTGGGCTACTATCACAGTGTATAAACAGTTGACCGATGCTACACAAGGCAAAATGACACGACTTGCAGATGTTTTGCCAAATAGCACTTTGCATAATTGCTTGAAGCAAAGTTTTATTTTTTCAGAGTTCTACATAGAATATATACATCTACTTTAAGTAACACTCTTGGGCATTGATAAACAAACTAGGTAAACACTGTACATAAGTGTAGTAAATAGAGTATACACTTGTTCTATTTGATTTTTTTAAGAAAACGGGCATTGGTTGAATACTTGAGAAACCAGAGTAAAAAGTACTCCTGCCTTTCCCTTTTCCCTTACGTGATATGGGCAGGTAAAGGTCTTGTGGTGAAATCATTAAATGGTTACACACTTAGAGATATAAGGCATTCATAACCTAAGAGGCCTACTAAATGTTGAAATTTTAGCCCCAGATGTCCTAAATGGTTACCAAACAGCTTCTTTCTGTGACACTTGAGGAAAAAAGGGCCGATTGGATACTACTTGCAGGTGGCCATTGGATAGGGCCGCCGACAGGAAGGGACAGCCGTGCTGCTGTCCTGGGCCAGGTGAATAAAGGGGCCCCCTTACCGGCACCCCTTCCATGTAGTGCCAGATCTGTAGGCCTCTATAGGGGCCTCCGTTCCACCAGCCGGCACCTCTGCAAGCCCCCTCATGCCAGCCCCTCGACCCTCCAAGGCTTCAGATAGGCACACACTACTACCCCCTCTATAGTGGCCGACCAAAGGCCCATACCTTCTCTCCCCTCCTCCCCCTCCCCCCAGGCTTATACCTTCCCCCACCCCCATGCCTAGAGATGTAACTCTTGGCTTTTTTGCAATTTCTCTGAGCATTGCACGGTCTGACCTTGGGGTGAATTTGCTGGGACGTTCACTCCTGGGAAGATTGGCAACTGTCTTGAATGTTTTCCACTTTTGAATAATCTTTCTCACTGTAGAATGATGGACTTTAAATTGTTTGAAAATGGCCTTATAACCCTTCCCAGATTTATGGGCAGCAACAATTGCTTCTCTAAGATCATTGCTGATGTCTTTCCTCCTTGGCATTGTGTTGACACACACCTGAATGCTCCAGACCCGCAAACTGCTAAAACTTCGGCTTTTATAGAAGTGGTCACATTTGCTGATCATCAATTAATCAAGGGCATTTGATTAGCAGCACCTGTCTGCTACTTAGCATCTTAATTCCTATGGAAGCTGTAAGGGTGTACTTAGTTTTTCTCACACAGCTTCTCCATTTTGGCTTTATTTTTGTTAAATCATGACACGGTGTAATATGTTGTGTTGTTGTTCATCTGAAGTTGTATTTACCTAATTTTAAGACCTGCTACGGAACTGATGATTGTTATTATGTCCTGATATGTAAAGCCATAGAATTCATCGAGGGTGTACTTTCCTTATCACACAACGGTATATAAATGAATACTAAAAAGGGGGGCGTAACACGGCAACGCCATACTAACACTATCCAAGGGGCCCACCAAACTTGCAATATTCCTATTATGTTATATAACTACGGTGGAGATCCCTACATTCTGACTTAGTTAACTATAATCTGCTGTGTTGCTTCTATATCCCTCTGCACCAGCTAGTTTTATAGCTACCCAAAATATCACCTATCAATCTTGCTATAGACTATTAAGTAGTAAACCTATAAAATAGTTTAGCTGTAAACCTGTGTAACCTCGTAACAGTCCATTTTTCCAATCGTCCCACAGTTCACTACTGGATATCGTCTTGAACAGTGATCTTTAACATCTCAGTTGGTTATCACTGTTTCTTCAGCTGGCGGATTAGTCCTGATCACCTCCGCATCCTCAATCTTTACCGATCACTTGCTTTTCGTACTGAATGGTCCTTGGAAGCATGGTTTGATCGGCTCTTAATCCACCGCCATATAGTATACAACTGAACGATAGGTATACTTTGAGCGAGCTTCTGGCCCTGGTGTTTTGTTCCTTGGGCCCACTCTAGTCCAAGGCGTTTGCTTCGTCCTTTCTTGCCTAGTCGTCGGGGGTTGTTGAAACTTTGCTGTCTGAATACCCAGCTTCTCCATTAATCTGTGCCCTCCGCCAATTCTTTTATGGTATGCTTGTCATGGGAGCTTGTGCAGGGTTATAATATACACAAAATAACTGGGTTGAATTGAATGCGACCGTAATATAATAAAGAAAGTTTATTCCTTGAAAAAGGTGAACACACAGAATATACAAATAACACACAGGATATATACACTTACTTTGGGGAATGGCAACGAAGTAATCTGGATTAGCAATTAATCAGGCAATCATGTATCATTCAGATGTTGTAACGAAGACACTGGGCATAGGGTTTACACTCGTTTATATGGGATTTAAGCCCTATCCCTTAACATTGGGTGTCAGGTATTGGTTAACAATTACCTGCACCCAATGACCCTTTGCCAGCTAACGTGGGAAGCACTTTGGTACCTGCCCCCAGGTAACTGGCACATGTGCATAATTCCTTACTTTGGGTCTTTTTTTTTCCTAACCCCACACTAAAGAATTGGCTCCTCTGAGTCTGCCAGAAGAGGATCTGGACAGGAAAACCTTTGTCTGCAAGTGTGATTTATAACACCTACAGAACTACTCAAGTCCTGCTCTTCCCCGCCCTAGCATATACAATCAGGGTGGGGAGCCTTTGATCATGGGCCCTGGTGTAGACGGACATTAACCCTTTGCGGTCCTATGTCGGAATATATCCGACAAAATATTTTACCGCTTGTGGTCCAATGTCGGATCGGGAGGAGGAGGGGAAGAGGTGGAGTGAGGTGTCGGCAGCCGCACACATCCCCCGCAGCCACCGTACATCCCCAGCTTCCCCTTGCACTTCTCCCAGCAGCTGCACTGATCCCCCTTCAACCCCCCCGGCCCTGCACCGATCCCCGCCAGCAGCCCCGCACCCCAGCCCGGCACGGATTACCCCCCCAGTCCAGCACGGATTTTCCCCCCCCCGCCCCGACCCCCCCAGCACGGCACCGATCCCCCCGGCCTGGCACTGATCCCCCCCCAGCCTGGCACTGATCCCCCCCAGCCCGTCACCGATCCCTCTCCCCCCCCCCCAGCCCTGCACCAAATCCCCCCCAGCCCCACACTTCAGCCCCGCACCGATCCTCCTAGCCCAGCACCGATCCCCCCAGCCCAGCACCGATCCCCCCCAGCCCAGCACCGATCCCCCTCAGCCCAGCACCGATCCCCCCCAGCCCAGCACCGATCCCCCCCCAGCCCGGCACCGATCCCCCCCGCCCCAGCGCTGCACCGATCCCTGAAGGCAGCCCCACCGATCCCCGCCGGCAGCTGACACCGGAGGTAAGAGTGTTGGGGGGATGGGGCTGTGAGGGTGTGCAGTATGCTGTCTGTGTGTGTGTGTGTGTGTGTGTGTGTGTGTGTGTGTGTGTGTGTGTGTGTGTATAAATATTTTTTTTAATATTCGGTCAATATTATAATAATAACGCTCAAACCGCGTTATAAGCGGATCGCGCTATAACAGGGTTGAGCTGTGTAGACGGACGTTCACAGAGGTACACAATTGGAGAATTTATAAGGTGAAATTATAATAGGCTTTATTGTGCCTTTTCCTTTTCATCAGGAAATCATCCAAACACAGAGGGGGGAACAAAGCTTCTATTCAATTGGGAGTATCTGTAGTGAAAATACCATGCAATTAATTCACAACTCCCTAAGTCAAGCATGTCTCGCAGCCCCAAAACATATAGCATGAAATAAGCAGATATAAGCAGTCTCTTAATTATGAAAGTCTTATCTGTTTCTTGCTGTAGAGCAGGGCTGCACAACATACGGCTCGCGGGCCGCATGCGGCCCGCCTGCGGCCCGCCTGGCCTCTCTGTGCGGCCCGCAATGAATCCGGCCGGGCGACTAATTAATTAATTAAATAAAAAAAAAGTTTTAAAAAAATGGCGCCGATTCCCTGCGGTCCCGGTGCGCATGCGCTAGGCCCGCTCTCCCCCCCCCCCCCTTACCTGCTCCCAACATGGGGCGGAAGGGGAAGCAACTCTCAGCTCCTCTGCGGGCCCGCTCCCCCCCCTGCTCCCAACGTGGGGCGGAAGGGGAAGCAACACGCAGCTCCTCTGCGGGCCCGCTCCCCCCCCTGCTCCCAACGTGGGGCGGAAGGGGGAAGTAATAATTAAATAATTCAGCTCCTCCAGCGGCCTGCTTCTCACCGCTTCCCTCCGCGGCCAGCTTCTCGCGTCCCCCACGAGCTCACCTCCCGTGCCCTCCTCCCCCCCTCCCCCCAGCCCGAGTCCCCAAGCCCACCTCCCGTCCCGGGCAGCTGCCGCAGGGATATCGGGGGCAGGAGGAGCAAGCGTCCGGCGGCAACTTGCACCCACCCGGTCAAGGTAAGTCACTGTCTCTGTTAGTCACTGTCTCCCACCCAGTCACTGTCACCCACTCAGTCACTGTCACCCACCCACCCAGTCAGTCACCCTGTCACCCACCCAGTCAGTCACCCTGTCACCCACCCAGTCACTTGTCACCCTGTCACCCACCCAGTCACTGTCACCCACCCAGTCACTGTCTCCCACCCACCCAGTCACTGTCTCCCACCCAGTCACTGTCTCCCACCCAGTCACTGTCACCCACCCAGTCACTGTCTCCCACCCACCCAGTCACTGTCACCCTGTCTCCCACCCAGTCACTGTCTCCCACCCAGTCACTGTCTCCCACCCAGTCACTGTCTCCCACCCAGTCACTGTCTCCCACCCAGTCACTGTCTCCCACCCAGTCACTGTCTCCCACCCAGTCACTGTCTCCCACCCAGTCACTGTCACCCACCCAGTCACTGTCACCCACCCAGTCACTGTCACCCACCCACCCAGTCACTGTGTCCCACCCAGTCACTGTGTCCCACCCAGTCACTGTGTCCCACCCAGTCACTGTGTCCCACCCAGTCACTGTGTCCCACCCAGTCACTGTCACCCACCCAGTCACTGTCACCCACCCAGTCACTGTCACCCACCCAGTCACTGTCACCCACCCAGTCACTGTCACCCACCCAGTCACTGTCACCCACCCAGTCACTGTCACCCACCCAGTCACTGTCACCCACCCAGTCACTGTCACCCACCCAGTCACTGTCACCCACCCAGTCACTGTCACCCACCCAGTCACTGTCACCCACCCAGTCACTGTCACCCAGTCACTGTCACCCACCCAGTCACTGTCACCCACCCAGTCACTGTCTCCCACCCAGTCACTGTCTCCCACCCAGTCACTGTCACCCAGTCACTGTCACCCACCCAAGGGGGGAGAGTGATGTGAGGTGCAAGGGGGGAGAGTGATGTGAGGTGCAAGGGGGGAGAGTGATGTGAGGTGCAAGGGGGGGAGAGTGATGTGAGGTGCAAGGGGGGGAGAGTGATGTGAGGTGCAAGGGGGGAGAGTGATGTGAGGTGCAAGCGGGGGAGAGGGATGTGAGGTGCAAGGGGGGGAGAGGGATGTGAGGTGCAAGGGGGGGAGAGGGATGTGAGCTGCAGGGGGGTAGAGGGATGTGAGCTGCAAGGGGGAGAGGGATGTGAGCTGCAGGGGGGGAGAGGGATGTGAGCTGCAGGGGGGGAGAGGGATGTGAGGTGCAAGGGGAGAGAGGGATGTGAGGTGCAAGAGGGAGAGGGATGTGAGGTGCAAGGGGGTAGAGGGATGTGAGGTGCAAGGGGGGAGAGGGATGTGAGGTGCAAGGGGGGAGAGGGATGTGAGCTGCAGGGGGGAGATGGATGTGAGCTGCAGGGGGGGAGAGGGATGTGAGCTGCAGGGGGGGAGAGGGATGTGAGCTGCAGGGGGGAGAGGGATGTGAGCTGCAGGGGGGGTGGGATGTGTGTGGTGTGCAGGGGGGTGTTGTGTGTTTGATGTGGAGGGGGGTATTGTGTGTGGGTGAGGGGGAGAGATGGGGGTATGAGAGATAGATGGGGAGTATCGCAAAGGTTGATATTGTTGGGTTCTGGGGGAGATATGAGGATGATGATGATAGGTGCTGGAGGGGAGATGATGATGATGATGATTTTACCCGTGCGGCCCAATTTTTTTTTCCTTGGAGCAGTTCAGCCCTTCGCACTTTACGAGTTGTGCAGGCCTGCTGTAGAGTAAGCTTCTCTGCTCTCCTGGAACTGCACCCGTGCGGGCACAGAAAATATCAGCATCCAGGTTTAGAAGTCTTATTTGGTGTCTTGCAATCAGCTATGCTGGGCAGAGCTCAAGACCGGTCAGCTCCAGAGATGTGTGTTCTCTTGGTCAGTCTCTCCTGGGAGTCTCAAGAACACTGCTCTGTCTCTCCAAAGGTCAGCTCTCGTTCAGAGCTAAGGAGTCACTTCCTGTCTCACCAGAAAGGCTTTTGTAAGCAATCTAAATCAGGCAGGTGGTGTTTATTAATTGACTACCAGCAGTTAACCACCACACTGCTAGATTAAAGGCACATTACTTGAGCAGGGATTACTCCCCTGTTACATACCTCCCCTGTTTGTAGGAAGCTCGGGCTTGCCACGGCCAAAGCCCATCCTTCTACTCTCATTCTAGATATCTCAGTGACTTGAATGAGAGTGGAGGGAGGAAGAGAACCCTCAGTCCTGTTGGGATTGGAGCCCTTTCTCCAGTTTATTCGTGTCTCCTCCTGAAGGTGTTTGAGATCAGCACCCCTCAGTCGCTCGAGGAGGACTTTCTCCAAGTATAGTCTTTTTTCTACGTGCGCGGTCATGAGATTTCCCTCGCGTCGGGTGCTCGTCTTATTGTAGGCATACTGTATGGCAGCAGTTGCAGAGCGTTTAAAAACAGCCCTTTGAGTTTTCCGCTCTTGAAGCTGTCGCTCAGCCCTTTTCCCACTCAATGGGGTTGCTAGTTCAGCCCCTATTAGATTAAGTTGCAATTCCACACCCACTTCCAGAGAATGTCCCATCTTTTCAGCTTCATCAGCTAAGGATTCTTCTGGTTTTAATTCAGCACGTGTACCTTCTTTTGTTGTCTGCTGGGTGGCTGAAGGTTTTGCTAGTGCTTGTTTAGGTGGTTCAAATTTTGCAACCTTGTCTTTCAGGTGAGCGGTATTCCCAGCTCTCACTGTACCCTTGTCTTCATTGTTTTTTGAAGCTGTGGGATACTGACACTTAGTCAGGGTCAATACTTGTCCTTGTAGGACTGTAATCTCATCCGCGAGAGATCCCTGTTTTTTGAGTGCGTCTTCCAAGTCTTTTCTCAGGGAATTTATCTGCATGCTTTGCTTTCTCTGAGCTTGCCTCCACATTTTTATTGCATTGTGAAGCACTATGAACTTCTTTGCTTGGGCCACAGTTACTTGTTTCAGTTTCTGGACCTTCTTGTGCTCCCTTTTGTGCCGCGTCACCTGGGTTCTAAGCTTGGTTTTTAGCGTTGCTTTGGTGATGCTCAGGGTAGCCTTCAGTTTCTCATGCTGCTTTGCGGGGACATACTGGGTCATCAGACGTTCCTGCAGCACTTGAATTTCTTTAGCAGCTTTTCTTCCTGCAGCGTTTGCTGCTTCTCCTCAGCATACTGGAGGTTTGTACGCAGACCTTGCAGTTGGTTCTGCAGTCGGTGCTCAGCTTCAAACTTTTCCTTGACTTCTTCTGTCAACTGAAAATTTTCTTCTTTCAGTTTTAAGTTTTCTCTTTTTAATCTTGAATTTTCTCTTTTTTCAGTCTCTGTATTCTTCAGGGCTTCTTTGCAGTCCTTCCATTTACGCACATCTGCTTTGAGAATGACACTCTCCTGGCGTGAGACTTCCTTCTCTAGGTTGAGGGTCTGAAGCTACTTCTGAGTGACTTTGAGATCTGTATCAAGATTACCAATAGTTTCTTTAGCAATGTCCAGCTCCTCAGTGAGACTGTGTAGTTCCTTTCTGGAAACTTCCAGGTCTGTGCGGCAGCTGTTGGTCTCATGATGTGAGGCATCAAGCTCTATACAAAGAGTGTGAACCTCTTGCTGGAAGACTGTCATCTGCTTCAGTGCCTCCTCATACTTCCGCTTTAGCGTAGCCACCATTTTATCAGATTGGCTCTGCTTTTCATCCATGGCGGAAATAGTAGCCTTTGCAGTATCTAGCTCAGTCTTGAGATACTCCAATTCGGTCTTGGCCGCAGAGTAAATTGCGAGCACATTCTTCTGTAGCTCAGCATTATTTTCTCTCTCCCTTTCCAATTCTTCACAGAGCAGATCACAGTCATGCCTGGCATTTTTCAGGGCATCTTCAGGTTTGGTCAAGGGATCGTCACTTACTGGTTCCGGCTCCACTTCCCTGGGATGGTTGGTTGAGGGTTCCTCACTGTTGGCACCGGACAGACACTTCTTTGGGGTACATGACTTCTGCCTTGGGCCCTCTGGATATTCGGTTACCCGCGGGACGAATTCTCCATTTTCTCTAGGCTGCAGGGCAACTCGGTCCCCCTTTTCCTCCACAGGATCTGCGGACATGTCTGTTCCTTCCACGGTTAGTGAAGAACTGCTTTTCTTTTTCTTTTTCTGCCTTTTTGATTTGGATGACACCGTCCCTTCAGGGATATTGGGGTCTCCATCTTCATTTGAAATTTTATCAGCTTCATTATATACGCCAGGCTTTCCTTGCAGTTGCTTTAGCTGACAGAAATATTGGGTGATCTGCTGCTCCCGCTCTGTCTCCTGTTGATCATATTCGTCATCAAAGGGAGCGGTCTTTTCTGTTCGTGCCGAGTTCAGGCACCCCCACCATTCTTGGGGTGTTTTGTGGGTGTGACTCGGTTCAGGTTCCCCATAAGAGAAGTCTTCCTCTTTATTGGACTGGAAGGGTCACTCTTCCGTGGGGTAGGGTTCATTACAGGAACGCTGCATCTTGTCCTCCATTTTTAGGCTATCAGGTGTAATTTTCTTCCTGACCTCAGGAGGCGCTATTGCAGCTGTTGCCACTGTATTTGCTAGAACCCCCAATTGTGGTAGTCCTACAGGTGGGCATATTTTGCTTGTAGAGGTCGTAGTTCTCACAGGCATCTCTGTAGAATTTTCTTTCTTGGATAAGTTTTACAATATCAGCAGTACTGTGCATGCATTTTCTCTCATCAGGTATACAAGATGTGCAGTTGCTAGGTAAAAAAAGTCTATTTGCTTTACACCACTTACTTGCTAGGTGTAAACTCTCATTAGGTATGCTGAATGTGTAGTTGCTAGGAAAAAACTTCTGTTTGCTTTACACCATTGCTAGGTGCAATCTCTCCGCTTCAGCAACAGAATTTGGTTTTCTGCCTGAGTTCAGTAATTTTCAGTCTCATCTTTGAGTATTATGGCATTCACACATCACACTTTGGGTGTCTGTTTTTGCTCCCAAGATATATATAGGCAGACTTTTTTTTTACTTGCAGAAAAAAAACATTCTTTCATTCCCGGCAGGGTGATTCAACATTCAGCAATTGGTTTTAAAAAAAACCTTTTACACAGTTCAGAAATCACTTTTTCCCCTATAGGGAAATTTTACACTCAGCATTTGTTTGCTAAAAATTCCCCTGCTTCAGCACAGTCTTGTATCAATTTTCACACTTTTCTGCATATACTCCATTCACAGCTAGTAGCCGTATGCGGTGTGGCAACCTTTATTTGCAAAATCAGTACCACTCGTGGGTCACCATCTTTATTCACTGCTTCAGCGAAACTTTTGAAAACAACAAACACCTATCCCTTTTTAAGGGCTGACTCACTTCTTGAACCCTGACTATGGCTGAAAGGCAAAACCCCTATTTCAATGACCATATTACACTTTGTGATAGGCAAAATAAGGTTTAGCTACTTCAGCAGTCTCTTCTGGGTTTTTGTAAGTTTCAGTGCAGTGTGGTTTCAGTGATGTGTCCCTTTAACTCCGATCTCTGCTGCATGAGGGTTTTTTTTTTTTCTCTCTAAGTTTCTCAGAAATTAACAAAAAAAATTTCACATAAAAATCTCCGGTCTTTTGTAACTTCAAAGACACCTCTTGTCCCACCTCAGACACCATATGTAGACGGACGTTCACAGAGGTACACAATTGGAGACTTTATAAGGTGAAATTATAATAGGCTTTATTGTGCCTTTTCCTTTTCATCATGGAATCATCCAAACACAGAGGGGGAAACAAAGCTTCTATTCACTTGGGAGTATCTCTAGTGAAAATACCATGCAATTAATTCACAACTCCCTAAGTCAAGCATGTCTCGCAGCCCCAAAACATGTAGCATGAAATAAGCAGATATAAGCACTCTCTTAATTATGAAAGTCTTATCTGTTTCTTGCTGTAGAGTAAGCTTCTCTACTCTCCTGGAACCGCACCCGTGCGGGCACAGAAAATATCAGCATCCAGGTTTAGAAGTCTTATTTGGTGTCTTGCAATCAGCTATGCTGGGCAGAGCTCAAGACCGGTCAGCTCCAGAGATGTGTGTTCTCTTGGTCAGCTCTCGTTCAGAGCTAAGGAGTCACTTCCTGTCTCAACAGAAAAGGCTTTTGTAAGCAATCTAAATCAGGCAGGTGGTGTTTATTGATTGACTACCAGCAGTTAACCACCACACTGCTAGAATAAAGGCACATTACTTGAACAGGGATTACTCCTCTGTTACAAGCTGTATGTGTTTTTTTTCCCGAAAATTAAATTAAACCTGCTGACGCACATAGTGAAAATTAATTGGACCGCAAAGGGTTAACATACTGCAGGGCCAGTATCTTTCGCCGGGCTTTTTTCACAATCATATATATATATTAAAATAATCCGTTCGGCTGGGCCGATCAGGCTACAAATTGCCAGATCCTCATGCCGTAGAGGATTCTACATGGTAGTCAATTTTCAGCTCGCTGGGACCCACCGAACCGGAGTTTCAATAAATGACTTTAAATGCACATTTACCGAAGTTGCATTTCTCTGCCATTGAAGTAAATGGCAGAAACCCTAATTAAACCATTAACCATACTCCGTTCTGTTGCTCAGAGAGGGTCGGGAATTGCCATGCAGTCATGCTGGAACGATGACTACATGGTGGCCAAATCCCAGCCCTCGGGTCCTTACAGAACCGGAGTTATGGGTTCCAGGTTTTTACAGTTTTTACCTTAGCCGTTTTTACCTCGCGGCTTTTACCTTCATTGGAATCAATAGGGCCGGCGCTGCCATAGGAAATGCATGGGCCGGCACCACGTAGGATTCAATGGGACCTCCGCTACTATTGGAGTCAATGGGCAACCCACAATTTTTACAGTTATCCCTACTCCGTTCGGTTGAAGGGAGAGGGCTGGAAATTGCCATGCAGTCATGCTAGAGCAGTGACTACTTGCTGGCCGAATCCCAGCCCTCTGGTCCCTACGGAGTTATGGGTTTTCAGTTTACACTGTTTTATACTTAGTGTTTAAAAGCCACGCGGCTTTCCTCCGCCATTGCAGTCAATGGTGGGACCCTCATGGCCGGCGCAATCCTTTCTCGCCGCCATTGACTGTCGGACCCGGTTGGGGTCGAGTGAGGGGGTGCCTAGGGGCAAAAATCATTTTATTTCTGGTCGCCCTAGAACAAAAGTTTCACATGCTAATTGGCGCTGAACTTGACCGAAGCCTAGTTCCCACGCCAATTGAGAGATCAAGCTCTTTCAAAGACATTGTATCCGGTTTTGTGGTCTGGCTGACTGCCAGCTCGTTCCTGGAGGTCGGACTCGAGGAATCCCCATTGAAAGACACTACTTCATTCACTTTCAATGGGCATGCTCCGCTCCTCTTGTGCGCCACCTGCAGGTCTTCTCAGGTATCGGTTCCAAATCTGTGAAATCTCCATAGGATTACATGGGGCTCCAATGGCGAGCTATGGAGATACTGCAAAATGGAGACTCAAAAGGCGGGAAAGGGAACAAAGGGCCATAAACATGTAAATGCAATTAACCCTTTCCCTCCCAACCTGATTCCAGTTTATGTGGTTGGTGCATACACTGTGAAGGTACAAACACCAATAATTGTACCAATATACACTAGCAAATCTATCTAGCAATATACACTAGCAAAGCTATCTAGCAAATAGAACACAGTTTGCCCTGAGGTAGGGGAATAAAAATACATGAAATCCCTCTAAATGTGGGAACATAACCAAGGGACCTTAATTTTGGTTGTGAAGCAGGGGGACATATGTATTGTAGGTACATTTTTGATTAACCCCTTACTTCCCAGACGGTTGATGGGGGTGACCCTTTTATTACTCACTTGGCACCCCGTTACCGTCACAATGCTGTTGACCATTTTTAAAGACAATAAGATGGAGAGGGAAGCCCCATTTGTATTTCACCTTGTGTTCACGTAAGATTTCTGTAACTGCCTTGAGATTTCTACGCCTCTATAGCGTTGCTGGGGATAGATCTGCAAAGATCTGGATCCTGACGCCTTCCAGTTCTATTGCTTCTTGGCTTCTCGTGGCTGCCATGATGCTCTCTTTTACATCAAAATAGTGTAATCTGAGGATAACGTCCTGAGGGATATCAGGATTGCGCAGTCTAGGGCGTATGGCTCTGTGTACCCTATCAAGAAGCAGTCATTTTGATGGGTATCGGGGCACAGCTGGAGGAAGTCGGGTCACATAATCTGCGAGATCTGTTATTGTCTGGAATTTCACGTAGACGTAGATCTGTTTCTGCGCAATCTATTATCTTGGTGCTACACTAATTCCTCGACCTTCTCTTTAACTCGGATGAGTTCATAGATAAGATCCTCCTGCACGGTCGCGGCCTCTATCGTGTGCTTCTCCATGTCATTGGTACGGTCCTCTAGCTTTTCAATATCCCATTTTAGTTCTTTCACAACTTTCTGGACCTCTAATTGGAAGGTATTTGTCAGGTTTATATTTAGTTGTCGTATTTTTTTGTACAAATACGCGGATCTAGATCTTTATCCGGGTCCTCCTCCTGCTGGGCGGGCACAGAGTCTTGTTGTGGTCGTGCTTTTACTCTTAAAGAAGTCTGGGACCTCTGGTTTTCTAGATTTTGCCAATATGATTGAGAGCTTTGGTTATTGCGCTAACGTAGCTTTTATTTTGAGTTGTTTTTTAACATATTTAGACGCTTCAGTGGGACCCCTGGGAGCGGAGCACTTTCAGACCATGCCTGCATGACTTCATATCACACATGCGCCCCCTTCCACATGTTCTTAGTAGGCAGTGAGGTATTTGGTATTATTAGACCCAGCGCTCTGACTCTTATCTGTATCTCCGCTGTCAAAGTGATGTGGATCTTTCTAGTGCAGGCACTTTATGGGGCTAGGAATCTCTAGGTCCAGTGACTTTCCCCCTAGGCCTGTGCTACCTACATGGCCTGCACTCTGTAGCAGTGGCTCATAGGCCTGCAGTCGCCATCTTAGGTGGCACAGTCAGCCCTGATCCACACCCCTGCTGTATGACAGTGAGAGCTCCCTCCTCCCCAGGGGATGCGACTGCATAGTCCCTCTAGCTGTCAAGGAGGCATTGTTCGGCGGCCTGATGGGGGGGTGGGGGGGTGTATGGTCCGCAGGCTCCGTTGACACTACAGCTGAGTGCTGGGACAAAATGGCCACCTCCTCTCTGTCTCCGGCTCACCTTTGATGCTGTGCACGCCGCCGTCGGCTCTCTCACTGCCGCGCCGGGACTCCCGACAGGTAGTCACTTGCCCTCCAACTGATGTGTTCTGGGATATTCCCCTAGAGTTTGGTGTTGTATTTCCAGATTCAAGAAAAAAAGGGAACACAGGGGCGCACCAAGGTAAGAGAAATAAAGTGTATTACCAATAGTAAAAAATAGTAACCACTTACATAGAATAAAACTTTGATGATCCCCGATCTCAGCGACAACTTCTATGGTAGGGCATCACATAGGGTGTACAGGGGCAATTTCAGTCCTCGGATACCAGTCCCGCGCGCTGGGGCTGTCTCCGTAGCGCTGTCCGACCTCCACGAGTGTGAGCGTGGCTGGAAGCGTAGCGCGCATGCGCCGGAAAAGAGGCCCTCTGTAGCTGTCCTTGGGATGCCTGTCCGCTTTGGTAATCGTGATCGTGATCGTGAAAGATACACTTGTGTGTATACTGGCTATCAAGAGAGTATAAGCCAGCAACACAACTCGAGACGCGTTTCGTATACAGAGGTATACTTCATCAAGCGATAACCAGGGCACCTGTCTGGGGTCCTTTATATGTCTATCAGAATTCGTCATTGGCTGTTCACAATGACTGGACAGCCAATCGTGCTCATATCTGAGAGGGGTGGATCAAATTTAAAATACTCCCCTCATGTATGGATCCATAGTGTTGTTATGGGCTATAATGGATAAAATAGAATGACTCCGTGGCACTTGCAAGATTGAAAATATATCATTAACAAAAAACACAAGTGCCACAGGGTAAAATAATAAGACATATAAAGTCACATTCACAGGTAGCCCCTGTAATCAAGTGTAATGAATTAAAAGATACATATATAATAATATGAACAGCATATAAAATATTGTGCAAATAACATATGAACATAAAACGAAAGAGACTAAGTCTTGGCTAGAAATGGCCACACTGGAGGAATATATAAGGGTGGGTCGCATACCGAGGGGACATAGAATCCTCAAACCCTCAACATATGTCACAGATAGTCCGGAGTTTGTCAAAGAATGGGAGATAATTCAAGACCATTGCTCATTAGAGCTAATCCGATTGTTAATCCTGGAAAGGAAAAAAGAGATAATCGAAGTAGACAGCAAAATAACTAAAGTTAAAAATGAGATTTTAGAGATTCACTGTCTAGACAAACTACCGCAACTAACCAAAGACATGAATGTCAAATTGAGGAGATCAGAAAACCACATTTTGATCAATAAGAACAAAAAATTCCTTAGAGACAAGAGGGACTATTCTCTTAATATACAGAGATGTTGGGACACAGTAAAGGAAACTATTACAGATGGAGATCCTGTTATACATGATACCCATAAATCCAATACTGTAGCCCCAATTTCATCTAAGGGTTCATTACAAACTAAACATACTAACCCTAAAGCTAATATCACTATCCCAAGAACACCAAGGGATCCTAATTTTCACGCTAGACCCACTCATGAGAAACATACTAGACTCCCGTCCAAATACCAAAGGAATGATACCACAGACCACTCTGGATGGGGTACTAATGTCCATAAACATCAACAATGGAATCCTCACTATTCCAAACAGAATAGGAAGCATAATAAACAACAAACTCCACATAATAGGAAAGATAATAGTGCCCCTAGGAAACATACCAACACCCGTGGAGAACAGGAACATAGAACACCTATTATTCCTCTTCATAATAAATTTGAGGTATTCAAGGATAAAAAAGAGGAAATAGAAAATGAGGATTTGTTAAACAGGTTGGAGAAAATGAGACAATCAATATCCACCTGGGACTCAAATCATCCGTCTCTATTGGCAGACCCCAAAAAAATCTCAAGGAAGAGACAAGATTCAGGAGAGGACGTAGAGGAAATGGAACAAGGGGTAGGAAAACAACCCTCCCCTACCAAACCTATCCAGATGACCCAACATTAAAATCAAAGGGCATCTTTAATTTATCCCACTTCCGTATAGACCATACCCTTATGAATGTATTGGGCAAAGGATTTTCATTTGCCCCCACACGCAGAGTTAACAATTTTGATCTTTATATAGATCTTCAGAAATTCAACCGTAAGCTAACTCTTGAGTAGACATTTCATTTCAGATCAGGGGGGTCAATTACCAATGCCCAATACTATTAACCCTATTGTCAATACACTGTCTACTGGTGAACAAATTCATCTAGTGGACATGATGTCCTTGATGGACGATGGTTCCACTAGTACCAAGGACGATATGTCTATGCAACTTTCATTGTTCAAACCTAATTCCATCTTTCATCCCTATCACTCTAGGGGACAGTATATTGACATTTTTAATAAACTAGTTGAAAAGGAATTTCAGAATCTTGGACAATCGCAGACAACTCGAATGAATCAGGATACAAATTTAACTGCTCAGGAAAGACATACGCTGAAAACATTACAATTAGATCCAAATATAGTTGTACGTGAAGCAGACAAAGGTGGGGGCATCATACTCCAAGATAGAGTACATTACTGCTTGGAGGCTACTAGATTATTGTCAGACCCTTATTGCAAATTGTCTAAAGATCCCACAGCTCAATTCCAACTGGGTCTTAATGAGTTGCTAAAATCCGCCTATCAATCAAATGTTCTTACAAAACATGAATTTGACTATTTTTGTTTGTACGGCTCCCACCATCCCTATTATGTACCATTTGACTAAGATTCACAAATCACTCACCAATCCTCCGGGGCGACCTATTATTTCAGGGATTAATTCACTTACTGCTAATCTTTCTTATGTAGATTTCTTTCTACAACCACTAGTACCACTGTTACCATCACATTTACTTGACACTACATCCCTCCTCACTATTCTTACAGGTTTCACTTGGAAATCATCTTACCACTTAACCACTTTGGATTTTCAAACATTATATACCTCTATTCCACACAAAGGGGGTTTAGATGCTATTGATCACTTTCTAGCACTACACGGCACTTTACCACTTCTTCAACGTAGGTTTATTCACAATTCAATAGAATTTATTTTGAAACACAATTATTTTCTTTTTGAACACAAGTTTTATTTACAACTGTGTGGCACTGCTATGGGGACACGTTTTGCACCATCTTTTGCAAATTTATACATGGGATGGTGGGAATCGTCACACATATGGGGTGTCGCTGTATCTCCGCCACAGTTGATTATATGGCGGAGATACATCGATGATGTGATTGTAATTTGGGACGGTGACAGCATCTCATTTGATAGCTTTGTTGCTGAGCTAAATGACAATCGGTTTAACCTTATTTTCACCAGTGAGTTAAATCCAACCAATATCACTTTTTTGGATTTAGAAATATACATTGCTAACAATGAATTATATACCAAAACCCATTTCAAAAGCACGAATGTAAACTCCTTCCTTCATCCAACAAGTGGACATGAAAGGAGATGCATTAATAATATTCCATACAGTCAGTTTCTGCGCATTAGGCGTAATTACGCCGATCTAGAAACATTCTAGGTACAATCTCAGATACTCTTTTAACGTTTTCAACAAAAGGGTTATGACAATACTATTATTACTAGAGCGTACAAAAGGGCGTTGAACACTAACCAGAATAAATTGATTCAACCTCAAATCAGTAAGCAAACTAAAAATCAAATTGTCGCCACCAATGGAAATTTGAATATATCTATTCAACCATTGGAAAATACTGTTGTTGGCAACTCTACCCCACCAATCACAGCATCACATACCATAGAGCTCAATGAATCAAACCTTAAAAATAAGAAAAAGACACCATATTTTGTAACTAAGTTTAATAGCTCACACAGTAAAATTAAACACATTCTCAATAAATATTGGTATATCTTACATATGGATCCCATATTGGCCATATTTTTACCTAAAAGACCACCTATTGTTTTTACTAGATCCAATAATCTAAAAACCATTTTGGCCCCCAGCCTCCTTAAGGGTAGTGTCTCTACTAAAAAGAAGGACCTTAGAGATATATTGGGTTTAAAGGGAAATCACAGGTGCAATAGGTGTAAAAATTTGTCTGAGAATGTTAACACAAGATCATTTTAAATCCAAAATGACAGACTTTAAATATGAGACCAAAAATTATATTGATTGCTTAACAACATATGTTATATACAGGCAGTCCTCGGTTATCCGACACAATGCATTACTCAAAATGGCGTTGTAAAGCGAAACACGCTTTCCCATAGGAACACTGTTTAAATGAAAGGTTCCGTTCCTGAAGGCATTTTTAACACTAAAATTCACCAAATATTTTATGCAGGCAATAAGATATGCAGCACACACATAAATTATATAGTGTATATACTGTATAATATATATAATATAACATAATAAATAATATATTATATAGTATAATATAATATGATATAGTATAAAATTATATATATATACGCGCTTACGACGCTTTGCAACGTTGTTTATGTGAATGTGTATGTATATACACACATACACAACGTTGCAAAGCGTTGTAAGAGCGTTGGATAAGCCATTTTGGCGTTGTAAAAATGAATATAGGTATGCATTGCACAGCGTTGGATAAGCCATTCGTTGTAAAGCGAAGCGTTGTAAAACGAGGACTGCCTGTACATCTTACAATGTGGATGTGGACTACAATATGTAGGCCGCACTAAACGCCATCTTAAAATACGTGTAATGGAACACCTCAGAAATATTGTAAACATTCCTAAACTATTGGCCTCGGGTAAACCACTTACACATTTGTTGTCCCGCTTTAAAGATGTTCACCAGTGTAGTACCATAGGGGTCAAATATATGGGTATTGAACACATAGTTACTAATATCAGAGCTGGTGACAAAGATCTGCCAATTGCAAAAAGGGAGCAGTTTTGGATTTTCACCCTCCAAACAAAATATCCTGGGGGGTTAAATGATTATGTAGAACTGACTCCCTTTTTGAGGTGAATATTTACACGATATTCCTTCCAGTCTGCCATTTGTTCTTTTTAAAGGTTTTTCTGTTCTTTTTATAGGTTTTTCTGTTTTTTTCCCCCTTTTCCCCGTTTTTTATTTTATTACTTTAGTCCTTTTCCCCTCTCCCCCACTTTTTATCTCCCCATGTTTTATGTTACATGTGTATCTTAATATTTGTTTTATGTTCATATGTTTTTATGTTATTTGCATAATGTTTTATATGCTGTTCATCTTATACTATATTAGTGAAAGCACCGTATGCCTGTCTGGATGTCCGGTGTCCCTAGGGGAAATCTCATTGGTCCCTTGGGCCGCCCGCCCCCGCACACCTCTCATTGGCCTGAGGCGGAGTGACGGGCCAAACACACACGCACACACACACGCACACACACACACACACACACACTAGGTAGGGGGGGCGCACGATTATGTAGGGGGGCGCGAGCAGCTTGCAGGGAAACCTGGGGGCGGCCATAGCTGTGCACGGGCGCTCCGTGCTGCTGCTTCTATGTCTGTGTCTTGCAGAGGGGGCGGGGCCAGAAGATCCGTGCTGCTGCTTCTATGTCTGTGTCTTGCAGAGGGGGCAGGGCTTCTCTGCACACAGACAAGCCCTCCTTCTCTTCCTGTCTGCTTCCCGTTTTCAGCAGCATGGGGGGTTGGGGGATCGGAGCATGTCGCCCCCCAGGTGAAATTGTGGACTGATTAAGTGTGTGTGTGTGTGTGTTGGTGGTGGTGGTGGTGGGGGGGGGAGTGATTGAGTGTGTGTGTGTGGGGGGGATTGAGTGTGTGTGTGTGGGGGGGTGGGGGGATTAAGTGTGTGTGTGGGGGGGGGGGGGGGGAAGTGTGTGTGTGGGGGGATTGTGTGTGGGGGGGGATTGTGTGTGTGTGTGTGGGGGGGATTGAGTGTGGGGATTGTGTGATTGTGTGGGGGGGGGGATTGTGTAGGGAGGGGATTGTGTGTGTGGGGGGGGGGATTGTGTGTGTGTGTGGAGGGGATTGAGTCCCCCCCTCCCTGCCCTTTGCCCCCCCTCCCTGCCCTTTGCCCCCCCCCTCCCTGCTCTTTGCCCCCCCCCTTCCACTCCATGCCCCCTGCCCTTCCACGCCCGGGCAACGCCGGGTATATCAGCTAGTATTATTATATATGTATCTTTTAATTCATTACACTTGATTACAGGGGCTACCTGTGAATGTGACTTTATATGTCTTATTGTTTTACCCTGTGGCACTTGTGTTTTTTGTTAATGATATATTTTCAATCTTGCAAGTGCCACTGAGTCATTCTATTTTATCCATTATAGCCCATAATAACACTATTGATCCATACATGAGGGGAGTATTTTAAATTTGATCCACCCCTCTCAGATATGAGCACGATTGGCTGTCCAGTCATTGTGAACAACCAATGACGAATTCTGATAGACATATAAAGGACCCCAGACAGGTATACGAAACGCGTCGCGAGTTGTGTTGCTGGCTTATACTCTCTTGATAGCCAGTATATACACAAGTGTATCTTTCACGATCTCGATTACGATTACCAAAGCGGACAGGCATCCCAAGGACAGCTACAGAGGGCCTCTTCCTGCACATGCGCGCTACGCTTCCAGCCACGCTCACACTTGTGGACGTCGGACAGCGCTACAGAGACAGCCCCAGCGTGCGGGACTGGTATCCAAGGACAGAAATTGCCCCTGTACACCCTATGTGATGCCCTACCATAGAAGTTGTCGCCGAGATCGGGGATCATCAAAGTTTTATTCTATGCAAGTGGTTACTATTTTTTACTATTGGTAATACACTTTATTTCTCTTACCTTGGTGCGCCCTTGTGTTCCCTTTTTTTCTTGGTTGTTTGGCATTGCCGTCGGAGTTCTCTGTTGGAATCCATCTTTGAGGTGGGGGGAGACGCCTCGAATTACAGGAGCTGCAAGAGGACAGAGAGGAATCAACATTCCACATCCATAAAGAGCAAGAGCGCGGACTGAACATTTTCCTACTGGTAATCTGTGAGACTCACCTGTTGAGTCACACAGCACCCCTATTTCCAGATTCACCCTTCGAGCTCTCCGTTGCAGTGGCACTTCAGCCGCGACCCAAGGCAAGGCTGCTTGGCTCGTGTTTTAGCAAGTTGTTGAGGTTTATTTATTTTAATGCTCCGGGGAGGGGGGAATGCGGGCGTAGGATTTGCCAACCTCGGGGATCCGCGTCGTCCTCTCCCCCAGCAGCTCCAACGAGTGTCCCGCTTGGCCCCCAGGTCTTCTCCACAGCTCCGTTGGAAACCACAACTTGTTTTGGCGGCAGGTCTCCACACCTCACCGGCACCTCAGCCTCGCGGGTCAGCGCCCTCCGGGTGCACTGTTCAGCCATCCCCATAGATGCCACGGATATAGTCAAGCGATCGCTCCCCACCAGGACCAGCCTGGTAGAAGATCTTTGGCCTAGACCTGCTGCGCGGCCTCTGCGGCCATCTTAACCTCCTCGTGTAGCTGTTTCTATATAGGCCTCAGTACCTTATGTCGCGGCCGCGTATCGTCCTGGATCAGCTCCTTTTGGGTTCGGAATCTTTTACTCCGTATCGCAATGTAATAGTACTTTTATGTTTTATTATTGGAGGGTTTGGTGCTTATTTGTACTTTTTTTTTTTTTCAAGGCGAAAATGTCTATTTTTCCTGAAGCGCCACTCCGACATGCGACTGCTCAGATCAGTGCCTTGGCCACGCCTCTTTTATTTATGTATTTTTTGATGAGGGAGCATATTCTACCGTTAATATTTTTTGTGTTCAAGATGTGCCATTTGTTCACCTTGTTCTGTTGTAATGGTCATATTTGTTTGATGCTTCAGTCTATCATTAGACTGAAACAAAAAAGAAAGTACTACGGTATTAACTATAAAGAAATCCACTTAGTTGCACACCACCAAATAATAAATAATATTGAACAAATAACTTTATTAATAAATGGGTTACATAAAACTTATATCACTGTACAGGGAGAACAGTGAATAAAATACACAGCGTGTAGGCATATCTGCCACCGATGCCTCTTACAGGGGTTAACGTGCATGTATGGCCAGATAAGGAATTCTGACACAAGCCTACTGCTCATGTGTTGTGTGCTCTTGTATCAGTTTTACTTATCTGGCCAGACATGCGCATTAACCACACAGAGGCAACAGACATGCATTAGTACAACCAATCAATGTGGTGAATCGGTGACCATAGTAACCGCGCCCTACAAATAGTCAGCATTTCGAGTCCCATGCTAAATACCCTGACGAAGCTCTATAACTGGAGGGAAATGTGCGTCGGGTACGTCAATTGAGACAACAGCCGCCATCGTGGGTCTGTTTTTAGATTACTAGGCGGTCTCTATCCACTGTAATCTTGGAGATTTAGATAGTTAAAACTTAGCCTGCAGCCTATACTTTATTTTGACTTACCTGCCTAGATCACCAGATGCAATACCATTTATGTGGTCTACCACAGTTATCTTGACATGCTATACTTACTGGTGACTGACTACCAAACGTCAGCATGCTGTTTATTCATGTTTTGGCAACTTGCTAGCCGTATGTAGTATGCTATATATATATTGATATTGGCATATGGTTGCTGACATACAGTTAGGTCCGGAAATAATTGGACACTGACACAATTTTCATAATTTTGGCTCTGTACGCCACCACAATGGATTTGAAATGAAACAACCGAGATGCAATAGAAGTGCAGACTTTCAGCTTTAATTCAAGGGGTTGAACAAAAATATCGTATGAAACGTTTAGGAATTGCAACCATTTTCATACACAGTCCCCTTATTTCAGGGGCTCAAACGTAATTGGACAAATGAACACAATCATAAATAAAATGTTCATTTTTAATACTTTGTCGAGAATCCTTTGCAGGCAATGACTGCTTGAAGTCTGGAACGCATGGACATCACCAAACGATGGGTTTCCTCATTTGTGATGCTTTGCCAGGCCTTTACTACTACTTCAGTTGTTTGTTCGTGGTTCTTTCTGCCTTAAGTTTTGTCTTCAGCAAGTGAAATGCATGTGCGTTTGGGTTGAGATCAGGTGATTGACTCGGCCATTGCAGAATATTCCACTTCCTTGCCTTAAAAAAACTCCTGGGTTGCTTTCGCAGTATGTTTTGGGTCATTGTCCATCTGTAAAATGAAGCGCCGTCCAATCAACTTCGCTGAATTTGGCTGAATCTGAGCAGACAATATATCCCTATACACTTCAGAATTCATCCGGCTGCTTCTGTCTTCTGTCACATCATCAATAAACACTAGTGACCCAGTGCCATTGTAAGCCATGCATGCCCAAGCCATCACACTGCCTCCACCGTGTTTTACAGATGATGTGGTATGCTTCGGGTCATGAGTCGTTCCAAGCCTTCTCCATACTTTTTTCTTCCCATCATTCTGGTACAGGTTGACCTTAGTTTCATCTGTCCAAAGAGTGCTGTTCCAGAACTGGGCTGGCTTTTTTAGATATTGTTTGGCAATGTCTAATCTGGCCTTTCTATTCTTGAGGCTTATGAATGGTTTGCACCTTGTGGTGAACCCTCTGTATTTGCTCTCGTGAAGTCTTCTCTTTATGGTAGACTTGAATAATGATATGCCTACCTCCTGGAGAGTATTCTTCACTTGGCTGGATGTTGTGAAGGGGTTTTTCTTTACCATGGAAAGGATGCTACGATCATCCACCACTGTTGTCTTCCGTGGTTGTCCAGGCATTTTTGTGTTGCAGAGCTCACTAGTGCGTTCTTTTTTTCTCAGAATGTATCAAACTGTTGATTTGGCCACTCCTAATGTTCCTGCTATCTCTCTGATGGATTATTTTTTATTTATTTTTTGCAGCCTAAGGATGCCCTGTTTCACTTGCATTGAGAGCTCCTTTGACCACATGTTTTGGGTTCACAGCAACAGCTTCCAAATGCGAATGCCACACCTGGAATCAACTCCAGACCTTTTACCTGCTTAATTGATGATGAAATAACGAAGGAATAGCCCACACCTGTCCATGAAACAGCTTTTCAGTCAATTGTCCAATTACTTTTGGTCCCTTGAAAAAGAGGGGGCTACATATTAAAGAGATGTAATTCCTAAACCCTTCCTCCAATTTGGATGTGAAAACCCTCAAATTAAAGCGGATAGACTGCACTTTAAGCCCATATTCATTATTTAACTGTAACTTGAATTTATTTTGGTACACAGCCGAAATAACAAAACTTGTATCAGTGTCCAATTATTTCCGGACCTAACTGTATATGATTCTCTCCTAGGTTGGCTGACTATAATATCTAGCTCCATATTGTTTCAGTATAGTGCTATTTTTATCCAGGCGTGTTAACCATCTTGGCCCATTTGGCCATCATTTATCCCCATGCATAGTTCCCCTTATCTGATTGTATTTAGTCACCTTTGGGCGGTACGTGACACGTCTATTAACAGTATTATCGTTCAAATTATCATCCGGCCACATCTAACGGAGGTTGTGACATTTTTCAATCTTAGTGTCCAATCATTTTGGTCCTCTTACACTAATTTTTTCAACCAGTTACTGTGAGAGGCATCGGTGGCAGATACTGTACGCCTACACACTGCATTTTATTCACTGTTCTCCCTGTACAGTGATATGTTTTATGTAACCTATTTATTAATAACGTTCATTTTTAATTATTTAGTGGTGTGCAACAAAGTGGATTTCTTTATAGTTAATAACTTAATATTTTCTTTTGTTTCCGTTTGTACCCCAGTTCACGTTTGTACCTCCCAATTATATTTATATTATTATTTATACACTTTGGTTTATTAACTGGTAGTTTAAGATGATCATTAGTCTTACCCACCCATTTCTTCCTGTTCTATCATTAGACTGTGTTATCGTATGATCCAATCTGATCTGAAATGCTTTACTTCAAGCATGTCAAACTCAAATGCTAACAAGGGCCAAATAAACAAGGTTTAAGTCTAGGCGGGCCGCAAAAAAAAAAAAATTTACATTTTCATAGAAACGTCGGTTTATTTAGAAAAGTACTGTGTGTGTGTGTGTGTGTGTGTGTGTGTGTGTGTGTGTGTGTGTGTATGTGTGTGTGTGTGTGTGTACCTCACTAACCGAACCAAAAAAAAAAGCCCGACGTGAATGACTTCTGAACCCATTAACCAGTGTCAGGATGCCCCCTCTTAACAATTTCCAAAGCAGCAATCCCGCCTGGGATCTTACCTGATCCGCAGTCCCTCAAGGTACTATACTGGAGGGGAGGTGTTCCCTACCTGTCTTCCGATGTCTCCCGTATGAAACTTGAGTCAGATCTGGAAGAAGGCAGAATAGGGTTATTTCGGTGTAGGTATAGTGCAGTTAAGATAAAACGGTGAGAGTGGGTGAGAGTGAGAGTGAGAGTGAGAGAGAGACCCACCGACCCTGTCCTCATTCTCTCTCTACTTCCCCCCCATTTTCTCTCACCCTCTCCCATTGTCTCCCCCTATTCTCTCTCCCTTCCCTCCCCACACCCTCAATCCCCTCTATTCTGTCTCCCCACCCATCTCCCTTCTCCCCCCCATTCGCTCAATCCCCTCTATTCTGTCTCCCCACCCATCTCCCTTCTCCCCCCCATTCGCTCAATCCCCTCTATTCTGTCTCCCCACCCATCCCTTCTCCCCCCCATTCGCTCAATCCCCTCTATTCTGTCTCCCCACCCATCTCCCTTCTCCCCCCCATTCGCTCAATCCCCTCTATTCTGTCTCCCCACCCATCTCCCTTCTCCCCCCCATTCGCTCAATCCCCTCTATTCTGTCTCCCCACCCATCTCCCTTCTCCCCCCCATTCGCTCAATCCCCTCTATTCTGTCTCTCCCCCCTCTCTTCTCTCCCCCCCCCCCGATTCTCTCTCTGTCCTGCACAGACGTACACAGCCACTGACCTACAGACAACACAAACAGACAGACACCAACAAAGACACTGACCACACACAGACACCCACACAGTCTCTGCTGGTCTGCACAGACACACACACAAACACACACTCCCCCCCCCCCACACACACACACCCCACATACACACTCCCCCCCCCCACATACACACACTCCCCCCCCACATACACACACACTCCCCCCCCCACATACACACACTCCTCCCCCACATAGCACACACTCCCTCCCCCCACACACACACACACTCCCCCCCACACACACACACTCCCCCCCACACACACACACACACTCCCCCCCACACACACACACCCCCCCCCCCCACACACACACTCCCCCCCACACACACACACTCCCCCCCCCACACACACACACTCCCCCCCCACACACACACACTCCCCCCCACACACACACACTCCCCCCCCACACACACACACTCCCCCCCCACACACACACACTCCCCCCCCCACACACACTCCCCCCCCCCCACACACACTCCCCCCCCACACACACACTCCCCCCCCACACACACACACACTCCCCCCCACACACACACTCCCCCCCCACACACACACTCCCCCCCCACACACACACACCCCCACCCCCACACACACACTCCCCCCCCACACACACAAACACACACTCCCCCCCATACACACACACCACACTCCCCCCCATACACACACACACACTCCCCCCCACATACACACTCCCCCCCCCCACATAAACACACCCCCCCCACATACACACACTCCCCCCCCACATACACACACTCCCCCCCCCACATACACACACTCCCCCCCCACATACACACACTCCCCCCCCCACATACACACACTCCCTCCCCCCCCCCACACACACACACACACACTCCCCCCCCCCCACACACACACTCCCCCCCACACACACACTCCCCCCCCTCACACACACACACACTCCCCCCCCACACACACACACACACTCCCCCCCCCACACACACACACACACTCCCCCCCACACACACACACTCCCCCCCCACACACACACTCCCCCCCCACACACACACACTCCCCCCACACACACACACTCCCCCCCCCACACACACACACACTCCCCCCCCACACACACATTCCCCCCCCACACACACACACACTCCCCCCCACACACACACACACACACCCACACACACACACTCCCCCCCACACACACACTCCCCCCCCCACACACACTCCCCCCCCACACACACACACCCCCCCCACACACACACACTCCCCCCCCACACACACACACACCCCCCACACACAAACACCCCCACACACACAAACACACACTCCCCCCCATACACACAAACACACACTCCCCCCCATACACACACACTCCCCCCCATACACACACACACACTCCCCCCCATACACACACACACTCCCCCCCACACACACACACACTCCCCCCCACACAAACACACACTCCCCCCATACACACACACACTCCCCCCCATACACACACACACTCCCCCCCATACACACACACACACACTCCCCCCATACACACACACACTCACCCTCACACATACACACACACTCCCTCCCCCCCCGCACACTCCCCCCAAACCACACACCCCCCCACCCCACACACACACCCCCCACACACACACACAAAGTGGAGAACAGCGACGGACGGATGTATGGGGGGGGGGGGGAACAGAAGAAAGGCCTGCTTTTTGAGCCTCGCGATCGCGCACCACCACTCTGCCCGCCCCCACGCCCATCTTCCGCAACATGCGGACCGGGGCAAAGGGAGCGCCAAGGGTGCAAGGGGGGTGAGCGGCAAGGGGGGTGAGCGCCAAGGGGGGTGAGCGCCATGGGGGGGTCAGCGGCAAGGGGGGGGTCAGCGGCAAGGGGGGTGAGCGCCTGTTCCCCGGGTCCCTGTGGCTGCCCGCCCGGCGGGGGACATCGCGCAGCAGGCAGGGGAGCCAGGAGCGGGAAGGCAGAGACACACTCACCGTGTGCTCTGCACAAAGCGGAAGCCCCTCCCCCGGCTTCCTCTGACCTGCCTGCGACCAATCACCTGCATCCCGGCCGGCATTCTAAGTCCCGCCTTCTTCATTCAAAGTCCCGCCTCCTTCATTCAAACCCATGCGGCCCTTCATCCAATCACCTGGCAGCATTCACTCACACAGAGAATACTTACCAGCTGCCCGCATCCTCCTCACCGCCGCCGTAACCGGGGACACATTGGGTGGGCCGCACAGATACTCGTTGTGGGCCGCATGCGGCCCGCGGGCCGCGAGTTTGACATGCTTGCTTTACTTTAAAATGTTGGAGTCTGTTAGGTTGAAATTTTGCTCTGAAATTTTGTATATCGTTTTTCTTCCAATAGGACCTAAAGTGCTTCACAATTACAGTGCAATATAATAGAACACTTGAATGTTTCTTTCTTTGTAGCACCAAAGAAGACCAGTTTCATGTTGGCATCCAGCCCCCACCAGGAGAGCTGATATTACCAGTGACCATGTCTGAGACCGATTTTAAGAAAGCGCAAGGTAAGAAATATTCTTACAGTACCTACAATGTTACTTTTGCAAATTGATTTATCAGTGCTACGTAACTGCTGATTATGAAGTAAGATATTTTAATGTGACAGGAGTTAAGTGTTCTGTCAATGTAACTGTACATTTCTTATTATAGGGGTTCCTCTTTTATGAGGCTCTAAATAATATATAGGTTATGCTAGTAAATATTATGAGCTAACAGTGCCAGTCAGGTCAGGAAAATAGTGAATTTATGAGAGTATTGGGCTTAATAGTAAAAATTAGTAGGTATATGTATATATGTACAGTTGTGTGAAAAAGAAAGTATACCCTCTTTGAATTCTATGGTTTTACATATAAGGACATAATAATCATCTGTTCCTTAGCAGGTCTAAAAATTAGGTAAATACAACCTCAGATTAACACCACATGGCATATTACACCGTGTCATGATTTATTTAACAAAAATAAAGCCATATACAGTATTCATTTATATTGCCACTAAAGAATATCACTTGTGAGCACATTCACATGTCTTAGACAGGTCTGCAACCCAACCTTTCACCATTATCAACTAGTGTACAGTGCTGCCAATGCAGCAAGGGATTCTGGGAAATGACATGCAAATGAGCACACATTGTCACCTTGTGTGCTCATTTGCATGTTGTTTCCCAGAACTGTATGCTAGGTGATAATGGTTGAAAGGAAGGGTTGCAGACCTGTTGAAGACATAAATGTGCTCACAAGTGATTTTCTTGATTGACTATATGCTAACGGTGGAGCTTTTTTGTTGCTTTTTCACCCACCATAACTTAGTGTGTGTGTGTGTGTGTGTGTGTGTGTGTGTGTGTGTGTGTGTGTGTGTGTGTGTGTGTGTGTGTGTGTGTGTGTGTGTGTGTGTGTGTGTGTGTGTGTGTGTGTGTGTGTTTAAATGTAATTGAGCTACTCAATTTTGTACTAATCTGCACATTTTCTTGTTTGTGAAACTATCCCTGTTAACATATATATATATTTTTTAACTTAAACACCATTGTCATTTGTCCCTGATATTTTTACTTTCTGCTGGCTAAAGCCTTCCCTGCTGCTTTACAGCTGCTCTGCAAAACAAGGTGAGTGTTATATGGTGCTTTCCACCTTTACTTAAAGCCATGTTGGTCATGTGAACCTTACAGGTGAGTAGGTCAGTGATGTCAATTATTATGGCCCAATCCCGCCTGATGCTGTTCCATTCTTCATATATTGAAGTTGGTTTGCTTTTCAAAAATGTATTTACCATTTCATTCAGCATGCATCGAGGACATGTAGATATTGCTTATATATGTGGTTCTCTGGGTGTTAGAACCTTTTTTTTTTTTTCATGCTACTACTGTTTTGGTGGTTGACTGTTTGGTTACGCGGTTTGTTCTGTTTTATGAAGCAGAGAGGCTACTATCAATAGTTCTATTTGATGTGAGTGTATTTGAAGCAGGGTTACAGCAGCAGTCCATGCTGTTCAGTTTCTTTTTGCATTGTATTTCCTTGTCCTTTCCAAGGCTATTTTAAAATCTGAGATAGAAGTGTTTGAAATATTAAGTGTCAAGCAGGTTAAAATGGAGCTTTCCCCAGAGGTCAGTGCAGTCTAAAGGTTAATATATATTATATGTGTGTGTGTGTGTGTGTGTGTGTGTGTGTGTGTGTGTGTGTGTGTGTGTGTGTGTGTGTGTGTGTGTGTGTGTGTGTGTGTATATATATATATGCAGTGGTTGACAAATCACCAAAAAATCTACTCGCCACACAAAAAAATCTACTCGCCACCTAGTACCAAACGTGTGCTGCTTGGGCCAATATTTACTCGCTCGGGGGTTAAATCCACTCGCCCGGGGCGAGCAAATGTATAGGTTTGTCGAACACTGTATATATGTGTATATATTATACATCACATGTTGCAAAAAGAAAACCACTTTCCCAAGTAATTGAAAATATCTGTGGTTGTTTACAATGACTGTTACTTATCCAAAGCGGTTCAGTTTAATCGTACGTTAACATGTTAAATCATCCAATGAGGCCTAAGCAATTGGGAGATTATAAGGAAGATAAAGATCTCAATGACATGGCAATGGGAATTGTTCTTCTTTTCTTTCGTGTAAATGTTCACGATGACTTGCAAAGATTAGCCAGCCAACAAAAGAGCAGAATACACTACATCAACTATATCATTTTCCTTGTGCCCCATTAAGTGAAACGTGTCTGGCATCGGAAAACAAAGCACTGTTTTGTTTCACATTCAGTGTATTGTTTGTTTTTGCTATTTCTAGTCAAGGCCTCAAAGGGAAATGAAGCCTTGATGTTTTTCAGGCATTAGATGTACACTGTGATATACATGGAAGCTGACCGCCAATATAGAGCAGTTGGCTACTTAGTCTGCCTCTTGTCATACATCCTGTAGTCCTTAGAAAATGTCTATTTTATCTGTCTTTGGTCATTCTAGGCCCTAGGATATCCATTAATACAATCTTATTTTTAATAAAAGTGTATAAGGTAAAATGGGAGCAACCACCCAGTAGAACAGGGGTAGCCAACCCCAGTCCTCAAGGGCCACCAACAGGTCAGGTTTTCAGGATATCCCTGCTTCAGCACAGATGGCTCAGTCAAAGATTGACACATACAGCCACCTGTGCTGAAGCAGGGATATCCTGAAAACCTGACCTGTTGGTGGGCCTTGATGACTAGAGTTGGCCTCCCCTGTAGTAGAGCATCCAAGTTGAAAAGACCAGACCCAGCAGGCACAGGTCCTCCACTATTTAACACTTTTCAAGCTTTTCCAGGCATTCATTTGAATTTTGTTGACTAGAGTATTTAATCTAGTATCCCGAAATATTTAAAAAGACTAATATTATTCTAACTTTGCACCGCTTAGCATTAAAATACAATAGCACTGTTCCATTAATTATTTTATTTATTTTTATTGCGGAGAAATATTTTAACCCTTTCCAGCGCTGTTTTTATTTTTATTTTAAATCTTATTCTCCATTTAGCATTTGAATTATTAACTGTCTGAGAGCCCAGGGTAGCCTAAGGCCAGGTCCATAGTGCCTTCGCCCGTGCGGAGACGTGCGCGCCCGTGACGTCACCCGCTTGAAGCGGTGCGTTTATTGGCCATGGTATGCGTGCTGTTCGTGGGCGTGTCTATGGGCGTGCCAGTGACATCACAGAGCTTGTTCGCCCTCATTGGTCGAACCGCTCACGTGATCTGTCTGTCGCGCTGAGAAATCAGTTTAACTGATTTCTCACGCAACGTGTGCTTCCTGTTTCCGCGTGGACACGCATGAACGCAAATACTGCCTTAAGTCAGTCTGTTCGCTCAGCGTGCGGACGCTCCAATGTATAGAAACTCCCACACTACCACTTGCACCTTCCCTCTTCCCCCCTTCTTCCCTCCCCCTTTCTCTCTTCTTCCCTCCCCCTTTCTCTCTTCTTCCCTCCCCTTTCTCTCTTCTTCCCGCCCCCTTTCTCTTCCTTCTCTCGCTTCACCTCCCCTTCTTTCTCCCTTCACTCTCCCTTCTTTCTCGCTTCACCCCTTCTCTCTCTTCCCCCTTTCTCTCTCTTCCCCCCCTTTTTATCTCTCTCCTTCCCCCCGTCCTATCTCTCTTCCCTCCCCCCCCTTTTTATCTCTCTTCCCTCCCCCCGTTTCTATCTCTCTCTCCTTCCCCCCTTCCTCTCGCTCTCCCCCCCTTCCTCTTTCCTCCCCTTTCTCTTGCTCTCTTCCCCCTCTTTCTCTCTCTCTCTCTTTCTGACTCCCACCCCGGTTCGCTCTCCCACCCCCCGTTCACTCTCCCACCCCACCCCCGTTCGCTCTCCCACCCCACTCCCGTTCGCTCTCCCACCCCACCCCCGTTTGTTCTACCCGTTTGCTCTCCCACCCTCCCCCTGTTTGCTCTCCCACCCTCCCCCCCTTTGCTCTCCCTCCCCCGTTTGCTCTCCCTCCCCCGTTTGCTCTCCCCTCCCCCCCGTTTGCTCTCCCTCCCCCCCGTTTGCTCTCCCTCCCCCCCGTTTGCTCTCCCTCCTCCCCCGTTTGCTCTCCCTCCCCCCGTTTGCTCTCCCTCCCCCCCCCGTTTGCTCTCCCTCCCCCCCCCCGTTTGCTCTCCCTCCCCCCGTTCTCACTCTTTCCCAAACCCCCGTTCTTGCTCTTTCTCCCCGTTCTCTCTGCTCATCTTTCTCCTCCTCCCCGTTCTCTCACTCTTTCCCTCCCTCCCCCAGTTCTCTAGCTCTCTTCCTCCCCCTTCTCTCGCTCTTCCCTCCCCCCTCATGTTCTCTCGCTCTTCTTTTCTCCCCCCCCCTTCTCTCGCTCTTCTTTTCTCTCCCCCCCTTCTCTCGCTCTTCTTTTCTCTCCCCCCCTTCTCTCGCTCTTCTTTTCTTCCCCCTCCTCCCCCCGTTCTCTCGCTTTTCTTCTCTCCCCCTGTTTTCTTGCTCTTATTCTGCTCCTGTGTCCGTCCGTCCGTCTGTTACCCCGTCCGTTCCCCCCGTCCGTCTTCCCTCCCTGTCCATCCCCCCTGTTCTCAAGCTTGAGAAAGCACCTTTGGTGTCTGAAATGCCGCCCATTATCTGTGGTTTGCCATGTGGTACCAATAAATTCCTTTTTGCAATCCATTGGTGAGTGCTGCGGATTCTTGTTCCTATATTGATGTATATGTATGTACATACATACAGTACATCCAGACATCCATACAAGTAGCTCAGGAGGAAAATACTAACACAGGAGTTAAACACACACAGGCTCCTGGGGGGGAGAATGCTGCTTTAAAACACTTTATCAATTAGTAGTTATTTTTCTTGCTGGAGTCATGTTATTCATTTCTTCTAATAGTCCAACCATCAAATGTGACCAAAAGTAGATAAAGAGAAAATCCTTTATTTTATTTTTATTTTTTAATTAAATGTATGGAGAGGAATGACAAACGTATTACTTTCACAATGTTCGTAGTTTGTGACAGTGATTGTATTATATATCCTCATTCTGAAAAAAGGCACGATTTGGGAGTTAAAGCTATGGTATTTACTTTGTTTTATTATGATTTATGCATCGAGCTTATAAATCCCAAGCAAGCAAGATGCTAATTCTTTAAATAGTTGGACACTTACTATTTGCTGGCCCTTAACTACCTCAAGCAATCATATTCGATGCCCCTTAATTAGAGCACCTTTTTTTTCTCTTCTTTCTTTCTTTGCAGGTTCTTTTTCCACCTCAGCAATCGAGACCATACATATGCTTACCATGCGGCTCTCCTAAGTGTTCTTTTGCATGTAAATTAATCTTAATTCAGTTTACACTGTCATGCTGAGTGGTACAAATTGCCTATAACAATAAAACAGCACGAGTTAAAAAGGGTGGGGGTTGGGAAGGCAGATTGAATGTGTGCCTTACTTGATAGGATGTTACTTTGCTTTATGCCAATACATTAGCTGGCAATAATGAATCTTCTGTTCTGAAAAGCATGGTATAGTTGATTTTTTAATTTTACTTCAATGGAACAGTACTTTTTTATTTTGTTTTTTTCCGTACAGACCAAGGTACACAAACCATTAATGGCAAGTGTGTTAAGGTTAAATATGAAGCAATGCATTCACTTGTATGAGTGCTATCCATCTTTCCATTTCCAAGAGCTTGACAAAAGTACTAGGTTTGCACAACATTTCCTTTAATTACATGATGCAGGAAACAGGCTTTTAACATAAACATAGTTGCATTCATTTATTCAGCATTTGCTTTTCAATAGAGCTTAATGGAGAAGGTTTAAATCCTAAATGAGTGTACACATCTTCCAGCAGTGTAAGGTCAGCTTATGCTCTGTGCTTAAAAGCAACTGTAGAGTGAGTGTTTTTTTCTTTCTCTAAAGCTTTTGCCTAATACTGCAGTTAAACAGTCTCAGATAGCATGTAATGTTCCACAATTCGGTACCATTAAGATGAAGGGTTTGCTAGATGCTGGATGTTTCTTTGGCCTTTTCTGTTGAGTAAATTGTATCATAAAATAGACTTGATTAAATATTGTTTAAATTCATGTTTATTTTTCTACTTCAGCAATAAGTTAACAAACTGAAACAAAACATTAATACTATCTATTGTAATCTAGAGTATGATTGCATGTGATTTTTGTGTGTATGTGCACTGTACTGATATAGTTCAGTGATGACGCCAGTTTAAACTTGTATTTTCAGACAATTATAACTTTTCAACTGTGAATTGTATAACGTTGATCTTGCCGAGATGTAAAAATGAGATGGATCAAATTGTTTTGTAGCAGTAAACGCACTGAGCAGCAGCACCATTTAATTCAAAATCCTATGAATCAGTTGTCTTATTAAATAATACTTCATTTTTTTTTCACTCTATACCCTTGAGTTGCTATAGCAGCCATTTAGGAAGCCACGCCACTTCCTTTTTTGAAATAGGCGGTCATGTTGCATGCCCTGGGAAGCAGGATCTTCACTGATAGATCAGAGACCGAATCACAAAAATGATCAGAGTTAAGAAATGCTCTTAATCTTAGACTGACGAATAGCCCTGCCTTTTACGCCTCCCCCGTTCACTAAAAAGGGTTACTTTGGATGTGTCTGACATAAAATAGACAGGGGATGATTCATTAAACCAAGAATGCAAATAGGGGCACTACCACATGGAAACTCCCATTGATTTCAATCAAAGTTTCGATGCCATAGTGTCACAATAAATAAAAACAAATGTAGTTGGGAGACCACAGGGTTTGCCACTGGCACCTAAAAGCCTATTAAAACTAGCATTTTGTGATCCAAAGTGTGTGTGTGTGTGTGTGTGTGTGTGTGTGTGTGTGTGTGTGTGTGTGTGTGTGTGTATATATATATATCACAACAAGAGAAAAAATATTAGCACCAACCTATCACTATATAATATCTCTATAAAAATAAAAGGTGATTGTAAAAATAATACAGATAAGAATAAAAAACCTATGCTAAGCACAGTGGATAGAATAAAAATTAATGTATTAAACTAATAAAATGCATAAAAAATACATAAAAAAAGAAAATGTCCAGAAAAATATATATAAAAAATATATACAAATCCCAAGATATTCCAATTGCTATCCAAAAGAGTCTCTGCAGCCCGAATGAAGGGAACACCACTTCCTTGAGGATATCTACAAAAACACAGAAAAAACAGGCGCACTCATAGCGTAAAATTGTATAACAATAAATTTATGGAATAAGGGATAAAAATACACACTCACAAACAGAGCTGAATAAAATGCATTTTTAAGTACAACTCAGCCCGTTCAGACGCAGGAACCCAAAGAGGAGGACTTCGGTGTGAAAAGTAAAAATGAACACCTTTAAATCCTTTTCTAACGGTTCTGAACATGAAATCAAACATCATATTAATTGTCTTAGTACATACATTATATATCTTATTTCCTGTCGTTGCGGCCTACAGTATGTGGGCCGCACGTCTAGGACGATTAGTACTAGATTTCTCGAGCATCGTAGAAATGTCAAACATGGCCTTCAGTCGCACTGTCTATCACGACATTTTGATACTATGCATAATAAGGATCCCTGCTCTCTGTCCATCTTTGGTATCGAGGCCATCTCACCTTCCCTTTTGGAGGGTGATAGGTTCCAAAAATTGTGTGTCAGGGAGACCTACTGGATATATGTACTTGGTACATTGGTTCCGGGGGGTCTCAATGACACAATAGATATCAGTACAGTAGTCTAGTTACATCATTTTGTCTACTGTGAGGTTTGGTGCTTAGCAGGGAGGTCTGGGTTGAACGATTTATTTCGTTCCCTCCGTGTGGGCACCATTACACCACAGTGGCTCAGTATTTTTACATTTATATACCAAATCATTTGTTCATTCTTAACTTGGCCTAATCTACATCATTTATATGGGTACCATTGACTTTGCTTGCGTGACCACCATTGGTCCAGTATCCTTCATTGTTCACACATTTTTTATTACATTTATATCTTTATTTTTATTTTTATTTGCCACTTTTATGTACTTTTTTTTTTTTTTCATTTACATTTTCACCTTTATTCATACATTTTTTATTTTTCATTCATACACCTCTTTTTCTTCCACATATATATTTTTTATATATATATATTTTTTTTTATATATATATATATTTTTATATTATATTTATTACACATTTTCAGCTTTTTTGTTAGCTCCTTTGTCTTATTTTTTGCACCTGGGTCCCTCTGAGTCTCTATAATACCTATTTTATCTCCTTCTACATTTAGTGGTTATTACGCTATCTCTTTATACTTAGGGTATTATTTACCATGTATTGACATCTGTTTCTTGTATTATATGTATTATATATATGTTACTATGCAAGTTATCTACCAATGACATTCTACTTAATCTTTTTGGTTAACTTGTGTGCTTAATTTTTGTTTTACAATTGTGATATATAATTAATGCACTAGTTGAAGCGCTTAATACTATATGCAATAATATATTTGGTCCTTAGGATTAAAATTGTGAATCCGTATCTATGTGTGCTTTGGCATATATGGGGGTTAATCCAACCCTATTACTCATCATGTGTATCTCATTACTAATCCTCTGTCTTCTATGCTCTGATTGGTCTTATGTACTATATAACTGTGTTTAATGCCTATGCTATTAACTCCTGATGAAGTCTCGTTCGAGACGAAACGCGTAGAGATTGCTGTGGAGCCTACTGTCCAGTTTGTATATTTTATACTGACACTCATCTGCATATATTGCACTTTTGCTGCGTTGCTAGCATTTTGCTACCAGCCATTCAGACATTCAAGTTCCTGTTTACACTGTGAACTCTCTCCGGCTGAAACCTCGCTGACGTCATCGAGCTCACGCGAGATTTGATTCAGTGTATGCTCTGTGTAGCGCAGTAGCAAGGGGAAGGCGGCGTCCCTCGTGGCTTTCGGTCCCTGCTGGGACATAGAGGGGCTATTGTGGCAAGACACACCGCGGACATCACACCCAAGTCCTCCTCTTTGGGTTCCTGCGTCTGAACGGGCTGATTTGTACTCAAAAATGCATTTTATTCAGCTCTGTTTGTAAGTGTGTATTTTTATCCCTTATTCCATAAATTTATTGTTATACAATTTTACGCTATGAGTGCGCCTGTTTTTTCTGTGTTTTTGTATATATATATATAATATATATATATATATATATATATATATCATAGTGTTTCTGTATTTATATAAATACATCATTTTTGTCTTTATTTTTGTATTTAATATAATGTTATAAAATGCAAAAGGGTTTTTATAGATTTGTATGTGTTTTAATGGAATAGCTTCTTACATTTTATGGAGAATATAAAAATATCTCCGTTTGGTGTTTTGTACAGTAGTAAATTCTATATGCTATTTGATTATATTTTAACAGCTTCCTTGTGCTGAAAATGGATTGATGGGAGATGAAATGTTGTTCCGTATTTTGTGATACCAGTGTGTTTATCTTACTCACATTTCCATTTTAAAAAACAGTGCACACACTCACTAGGACCTCTTACAAATGATCAAAATAAGTATTTTTGGTGTTGGCATTTTAGAACTTTTCAACACCGCATGCAGAAACTAAAATGATAAAATAAAAGCTATAAAAAAAAAAGTTAACCAAAAGAATTATATCTCCAAACCTAACGGATGATTTTTACAACCTTGAGAAGGGACCTGAAAACGTGCATCTTTGTAACATTAACTATCCTATAAAGGGATCACCTGTCTTTATTCATTTACTCCTGACTAGAAAACACATGCCTAACGTTTGTATGAGAGAGTGTCACTAGACTTGACATACAGTTACTACTATACATGAAGGGAATGTTCCACATCACACAGGCCTGACATAAGATTTGGAGGTGCAGAGATGTGGATCTCTCTTCCATAGTATTGTGTCTGATCATATAATCAAACTGTTATTTAATAATCTCATATTTTTACGGGTAATTTACTCTTCATCTATATCGATGCCTTTTATCGTTGAAAATTTTTATTGCGTTTTCCATAACAAAACATTACAATTCAACAAGACCACAAAATACCAGTTTACAGGGATTACAATATTCCTTACATTTAACAGTGCACTAAACGAGTAAATAATTTCTTAAAATTACATATACTTTAGACCATGACATACAAAAAATGTAATAACATTTTTAATAGATGAGTCAGTTCTATCTGCATTGCATCATTTCCCGCTGTACCTTTTCCCCCCTTACCCACAGTTCCTTTTGTTGTTTCTGTGCTATAGGTCCTAACTTTATCTACGGATAACAGACATTAGATATGTTATTCTTTCCCCCCCTTATCACCTTCTATACCTCTCACGTACCAGACTTCTTAGTTAATACCGTGACGTTTGGCCAAACGCCCACATCACAACCTCTTTGTCCCTGTCTGGTAACATTTCAGTAAGGGATCTAATTTTTAAAAGTGTTTCCATTTTTAGCTTTTTATTGGTTTCGGCATATATATATATATATATATATATATATATATATATAATCTATTCTCTCTGGAAAGCCTAAAATAAATTATCAGATATATTATTTGACAATACTTCCTTTTTATAGTTCCCCAGTGATTTTACAATGTGCCACCTGTGCATACGAATTACCATGTGAGCTTGGTATCTCCCACTTTTCCGTTAATTCCTCAAAGGTAAGGAGCCTTTCCTGGTCTTCCTTTATCAAATGTCCTATAAGCCCTTGCCTTCCTACAAAAAGTGTGTCTGATTTTGGCCCGGGAGGAAGTTTGCATTTCCCTTAATAGGCAGAAATTTAGAGAATGTGTATGATAATCCCATATTCGACCTTATTGTCTTCCATGCTAAGCAAGTGTCTCTTACCAATATACAGGCATACCCCGCTTTAAGTACACTCACTTTAAGTACACTCGCGAGTAAGTACATATCGCCCAATAGGCAAACGGCAGCTCACGCATGCGCCTGTCATCACGTCCTGAACAGCAATACCTGTACCGAAGCTGTGCGAAAGCAGGGAGACTATAGAGCCTGTTACAAATGTGTTATGTACATCAGTTATGCACGTATATGACGATTGCAGTACAGTACATGCATCGATAAGTGGGGAAAAGGTAGTGCTTCACTTTAAGTACATTTTCGCTTTACATACATGCTCCGGTCCCATTGCGTACGTTAATGCGGGGTATGCCTGTATTACCTTTGATCTCTCGCGGTGATGCTCCCCACTTTCTATGTAGTATATCTCCTTAGAGCAGCAGCTGGTATGGCCTATGAATCTATCTCTAAATTTGAGTGGAAACTTTTCTCCAATATCCAATCGCCAGCATGCCTTATAACACATGCTAAATTGTACTTTCTGATATCGGAGGAAATTTAGTCCCCCCGATTCTCTGCATACTGTAGTTGTAGTTTTTATAATGCTATTCTGGTCTCCCTCCTCTCCAAATGAGCCTACTAAATGATCTATTCAATTATTTGGTGTTGGTATGTTTTATTAGTAATGGTAACATTTGTAAGGGGTAGAGAATTCTGGCAAAGCTGATCATTTTGACCAGTTAGTATCTCCCTGACAGGTTCAGAAGAAGGTTCTGCCACCCTTCCAGTTCCTTTATTACCTTCTGACAAATACTCTTAAAATTGTCTACATATAGTTTTCCCAAGTCCGCTGCAATATTAATACCTAGATATTTTATAGATTTCCTTGTCCTTTTAAAGGGTAACAACTTCTCATCCCATATTACATCATTCTTATTTGTGAGGATTAATAATTCTGTTTTTTGTAACATTAACTTTGAACCTTGAGAATTTACCAAATTCCCCAATAGCTTTAAATATGTTGGGCAACGCCTCCTCCGGATTAGACACTAAGAGCAGCAGATCGTCTGCAAGTAGAGCTAATTTAGCCTCATACTTCCCTGTGTTGATTCCCTTGACTCTTTCCATATGGTTCAGATATTATGCTAATGGCTCATTCGCTATATGAACGAGCAAAGGTGACAGAGGGCACCCCTGTCTCGTACCTCTGTATGATTTAAACTCGGGAGACTGTAACCCAGCTGCCATAATTTTAGCTTTTGGATCCGCGTACATTGATTGTATTATCCTAAGGAAAAGTCCCTCAATCCCCACTTTTTGCAGTACCTGGAACAGATACTTCCAGATCAGTGCCTTTTAAATGATAACCCGGAGATGGTATTGTACAGTTCACACCCACCGACTCAGGATGGCGACCGGATTTATATAAAAGTTTTTAAAAAAATCCTTTACAGTATTAAATGTATCTTTTTACAAAAAGGCTCATATTTAGGCACTTCCTCAACATTTTTATCTTTTTTGCAACGATGCATTTAAAAATGAGTTTTTTTTACTTTGATATCAAAATGGCTGACTCCATGGACGTGACCTGTGTTGATATTATTTTCTGTATGGATGTCTGCATGCTGAATATTGCATGCTGCACATTATGAATGTGCAGAGACCAGTTTGGAAAAACACAAACAGTCTGAGCACTCGATTTGGGAGTTGCCTTTAAAATAGCAAACCTTATTTAGACCCCTTTCCCTATTACTAAGGGAACTTTGCATGTTGCTCACAGGAGGCCTAAGCCTCCGCCGCTGGGAGCCTGGGGTGAGCTCTTTCTCCTCTCGGTACAGCGACTACACCTATGAGGGATCCCAGCATTGGCGGGATAACCCCTCACAGGAACCAATAACAGTAGAAGTGATACACACAGGTATATAACAAAGGTTTACTGACACACTCACATATAATAGCAATAAGGCTAACAATGTCCCAATGCAATACCCACACAATACTCAACATCAAGAGAGTCTCCCAAAGTACTGAGGATGCCCTGGTCACCTATAACACGATTTCCACATGGGCAGGCCCACTCAAATATTAGGTAGCGCTACCCCTCTTGTGTTGTGATGGTGCACAGTGGGTACCTTCCTGGCTATGACCAGGGAATAGTCGAAATCCTCGATTGCAGAGCTGCAGTCGTGGTCCCACGATGCGGTGTCTGCAAAATCCCCTCTCGCCATACAGGGATGATCCGCCTTGTGGGGGAGCTCCAGCAGGAGTGTCTCCCGTAATGTTTATAGGTGTGGCCTATGGCCTGATCTCAGACTGCAGGCCGCAGGTCGTCAGTTCAACGGTGCGGTAATTGCAGCTGCAATGCTAAGGGGAGGGTTCCTACCTAGGGCCTTCCCTGCAGCACTCAACTGTTTGTAGGGTTCGGGGCCTAACTGGTGCCTTATGGATGACTCTGGCCTACAGGGGCTACTGCACACTGGACTCAACCTCTTGTGGTGCAGTCTCCCTCAGCACTGGCGTGCATGGTCTTTGCGCGCCAAGGATATCCTGGTTCCTTTGCTTTAGCCCTATTGGCTGGGATGCCCCTTGTGGGTAATTCCCCATCCCCTTCCCCTAGAGCACTCTGGGACATGTAGTCCCTCCCTGTGTCAAGATGGCCACCGCAACCCCTGGCTCACTGCACATGCGCACCATATTCTACTGCGCATGTGCAAATACAACATGGCCGCCCCCACCTCCCGATCCTACGTGAATCTCCGGCAACTAACCGCAGCTCCCCCGTCCGGCTGTGGAGGTACGAAGGGGGCTCGGCTACACTGGTAAAACAGAAGATTAGAGAACGTTGGTTGGGATGATTCAGTGGAATAGAACAAAGAAGAAAGGGTAAAATTACAGACCTTAACTGAATTTCCAAATGTAACTAATATCAGGTGTATTTTTAAACCATTAGTCTAATGCATTTCTTATGGGGTATTTAAATGTATTCCTGTTTGTGTGTGTTCTACCATAAACTGCTTGTGTTTTTTTTTTTTTATTTTTTTTTTTTTTTTTAAATTGGCTATTTTAGCTAAAAAGAAAACTTTTCATTTGAGCACGAGTAGCAATTACAGATATGTTTTCAGAGCGAATTAATGTATATATCTATAAAAATACAATGTAAAATATGCGTGACACCTTTAAAACGAAGTTAATTTGAAAAATGTACACAAATAATTGATAAATAATTATAATTCTTCATGACAGTGACATAATATATGTAATGACTATACACTTATTTCAAACATGACTAGAAAAAAAAAAAAAATGCCAGAATTACTATGTTGATTTGCCCAAAATAAATTCAGGCTCAGAGAAAAATTGTTGGGCCCCATGTGACCTGTCAAAATGATCTGCAAATGGTGTCTAATGTGCTAGCTCGCATACCCAGAACCATGACAAGTAAAGGGATGTTATTGCAGATCATGCATCCTTGCATATAACACAAACCTACTCAGGAGGCTGCTGGACTGACCAGAAATACCTGAAATTCAAGCAGCAAAGTAGTTTACAAACCTTCTTGTGCAACTTGTAACCAAAGCTTTGCAACTTTAGGTCCTCAAATGATGGAGAGGACATTTGTTTTTCATTGTGCAAAAACATCCTCTGTTGTTTATTTTGTTTTCTTTAACATAATCAGTTATATTGGAGAGGTCATATAAAAAATAGATTGAGATTTCCTGGTAGCAGGTATTGAATTTGCTTCTGCTTGCTTCCACTCCATGTGCGCAGGCTGTAGATAGAGGGACTGGAGCAAAGGAAGAAGGGAAGATTGACATTTATGGCTGTAAAACAGATCTGTTATTAATATGACCAGAATCATCAAGCAGTGAGAGACATAAAACTGTAACCACGTGGATTGTACTTTATTTTTACATTTCTGCACAACTACATCAATAATAAACTCTCGCATGTTGGTCCATTACAATGTATCACACAGTCTGAAACTGAACTATGCTTGGGGGCTAATTCTACACCTGCTGAAACAACTTCAATGGGCATTTTCAGATGAGAATGGCCCAAATGGCCACTTTGGCATATATAGATTAAGTTCCATAATATTAAAAAATTATTTAGCAGGGTAAGATAAGGAAATAATTGACTTGTGTCAGATAACTATACCTTGACTTCAGGACCTAAAATGGGTTACTTGGCAAATATATTTATTTTTGTGATTTGACGCAACAAGATAAACACATCTAGGATAGTTTGAAAATGATCTTCAATTAGCCATAGCTTCCTTTTTTCCCCTCTCTCCCCATCCCATGTATTTCTTATTTATAGAATTCATTTCATTTGTGTGAATGCAAAATGAATGTCACATCTGTGTTGTAAACCTGTTGATGTTATCTTTGCAAATATTGCATAGGACAGGGCTTCCGTTTCAGGAGAGAATGTTTATTACGTTTATTACGTATAGATTCTCCAGGATTCCATGAGAAAACGTTACTTACAATAATGTTGGATCCTGGGGGGACAATTTGAATCACATTATATGCAGTTAGATGTCCTATATTACAGTACAAATGTAAAGGAGTTGCATAGCAGATTTAAGTGTCACGAACCTTAGCAATGTAAGGCTGAGTCCCCGCTGGCGCTGAGCGCGCTCATGCTTGGAGAGCGCCCCAAGCAGGAGCGCCGAGTGTCCTGTCATTTACGCGCGCGGGTGGGGGGGGCATTGAGCGCGCTGGAAAGTTATATATTTTTCTTTTGTTTACATAAGCGCTGAGCGCCGGTGAGCATGTGTGCCCGCGCGCGGGGATTTACATATATCTATATATGTACTGTAAGTAACCGCTGCAAGCGCCGCCTGCTCAGCGCTAGCGGGGACGCAACCTAAGTTAAGACCTATGGACAGAATTATTGATTGAGAATTGCAATAAAGTCTTAACACCCACCCAATGTTAATGCTTTATTTTTTATAGTGAGCTTTGTTCCACCCAGAGTGAGATGTGGCAAAAAATAGCTTTATTTTTCACCCTCCCAATTTGTTTATTTTTCTTGGCCTTTCTTTATTGTAGCAGTCTAGAAATGTTTGATATTTTTATCTCCATACAAAAACAGTTGGTTTAATGCAGTGTGGATAGTATGATTCCTAAGCAGAATTATTTTTCCATATTTCTTTTAGTCGAGTGAAAATGATTGGGCATTAATACCCTTTTCAGGGCTATTTTTCGCTAACATTTAAAATTTACCCATTAAATTCATTTGTTTGTTTTCATGGGTCTTCTGTGAATCTCATGACTGCAAAAGGAATTTTTGGTAACCTTTTTGTTTTTATTTTGGCATCTTCATGCCAACATTTATTAGGACTTTTTGATATGTTACTATGTTGCATCATAGTGCTTTTTTTCTGGCCAGTTCTGGCATTCAGTTGGTCAATTGAGTTAGACTTTTTGATTGGCTGGAATGTCTTGGTAAAACCTTGTGGTTGGTTGTTGGAAAGGGTTTGATTTTTCTTTCTGTATTAGTTGGGTTTTTACGTTGGTTTACAAAACAGAGAACCCACCCGCTCTTCCAATTATATAAATGAAAGCAGGGGTTCACTAGGGTAATAATAAATGGACAGCAAAGGAGACGGTTAAGGTAGTGTTACCAAAGAAGGAACAGTACCTAAGAACCCTTTAGGTGCACTCTCCTGTAATCAGAGTATGTGAATCATTGTCAGATGTGACAGAACCTTTGTAGACCAAAATATTAAAACAATAGATTGCCCCTAATTAATTGACTAGGAATTTAAAATTATTAAAATACTTTAATATAACTGATAATTTAAATAAGTGGGGCTAGATAGGGACATATAAACTAAAACACTAAGCAAGTTACGGATAAAAGGTAGAGGGCTATCAGATATAATGCCCAAAGGCTGCCAGATATGATGCCTTGTGTACCGTGTTGTATCTTGACGATACAGATTCCTTGAGGATAGATAGTATGAACATCTGATGTAATCACAGGGAGTAAAGCATAATGGTTAATATTATTATATATTCCCTTTGCATGCACTTGATAATACATCTATGTCTCACATTATGTCTCCTAAATTGATGACTGTTGTTGACCTCTCTCGAGAAGAAAGTCTTTTAATAATTTAAAACACCTAGTCAATAAATTAGCAATCTATCTTTCTAATTTTTTGGTCTACAAAGGTTCTGCCTCTGAACTAGTTCTGTTACATCTGACCATGATTCACATACTCTGATTAAATTTGAGTGCACCTAAAGGGTTCTTTGGTAACAGTACTTTAACCTTCTCCTTTGGTGGGTTTTTACTTTGGTTAAATAAGTTATGGTGGGTGAAACAGGGTGCTCATTTGCAAGTAATTTCCCAGAATCCCTGCAGTGGAATATTTTTATTTGCTGTACATTAGTTATGTATTTTTGATCACTTTTCCTTTTGTAAAATTTTGCATGTAACAACTGTTTCAGAAAAAAACATCTTTTTGGCCCTTGATTACTTGCTATAAAGATATATTGTGATCACACATTTATTTTGAAGATCAAATGTATCCATCACGAGTTAAATAAACTTTTTTATTTCAAGAAATGAATGTACATTTAAACATAATTATTTATACTTTTACCTTGTTCTTTCTTAATGAGCTCTTTAATGATGATAAATACAAAGAAAAAAAATTAGAAGGCGCAAAAAGAAAGGCCAGCGACGGGTACGTGAGAAGTGAATGTATCACAAAAATAAAGGTCACTGAATTAGCTTTTAAATATAAGTGATGAATATATGCTAAAATATCTTGCCCTGCTGCCGCTTAAGTTAACCAAAAAAATAGTAGTTTTTCTTCTTTGACATATCAGGAAACAATGTGAGCTCTGGGTGCAAGGATAAAGATAAAATATCTTTTTTAATTGGGTGTTCAATTTGGTATGCACTCACATTAAAACAATTATTGCGTTTGAGAGCCTTTTTAAATCTTTACCAATTACCTAAATTACATCCTACACACAGGGCTAAACTTAATGGACCAATTGCAAACGATGAAGTAGAAAAAAAATTAAGCAACTTAAAAATTCCAAATCCCCAGGCCCAGACACGTTCCCCAATGCCTACTTTAAGAAATATGCAGGAATCCTAACACCCCACCTTACCGAGCTATTTAATACATTTTAGCCCTGAACCCTACAATGTCCACAGCTAATCTAGTACTGATCCTTAAAAAAGGATAGAATCCAACTAACTGTGAGAGCTATCGCCCATTTATGCTCATAAATACAGATCTCAAACGTTACGCAAAAATCATGGCTAGTAGATTAAGCGGTGTGATGCATCATGATTAATTCCCACCAGGCAGGCCTCAGATAACGTAAGGATGACTGAATTTGATCCAGAAAGCTATCTCAACTAAAACTCCATCCATGTTATTGTCTTTGGATGTCGAAAAGGCGTTTGACAGATTTAGATTGAACCCATCTTTTCATCGTACTCAAATTTTGGTTTCTCAGGAAGCTTCTTGAGGGAATACAAGGGTTCTATGAATCATTAGGTGCTCTAGATCAGGGGTGCGCGAACCTTTTTGTCTGCGCTCCCCTTTTACATTTTCTCTGGCGTCATGTGGCATGGCCATTTGATGCAGCGTTATCATGGCGACACATCAGAAGCTGCCGGAAACGAGGTAAGAGGGAGTTAGAGGCCTCGAATGCTCCCCTGGCATTTCACTTAAATGATGTGGGAAAGAGCGCGGGGCCTCTGTATGCACCGCACACACACCCCCCACCCCCCAAGAAAATGTTACGCCCCACAGTTGGCGCACCCCTGCTCTAGACAAGTTTCGGATGTTGTCTCCATAGCCAGACAGGAATGCCCACTTTCACCACTCTTGTTTGCCCTCTCGATCAAGTCACTGGCAGCTTCCATAATATCACAGGTATCCAGGTTGTTACAGTCGACTACAAAAAATTTCCATGTTCGCAAATTATGTTCTTTTGACTGTCTAGCTCGCTTACTTCCCTCCCAAATCTGTTCCATAGTCTTGAGCTATTAGGATCGTTTTTCAGCTTTAAGATTAATCGGTCAAAATCACTAGCTCTAAATATTAACATCCCAGAGGACCTGGTGAAACTCCTTAACATCAATTTCCATTTCTTTTGGCAGAAAGACTTTCTTCTCTATTTAGGAATACATCGAACCAAATCCTTTCACTCACTATATAAGGCTAACTACACCAAACTTTTGAGGCTCCTGAAGGCTTATTTGGAAACATGGAGCAGATCTAGTATATCTTGGATAGGCAGAATAGCTTCTGTTAAAATGAACCTGCTACCTAGGTTAATGTACCTATTGTATACACTGCCGATATCGGTGGATAAACATGACTTCAAAAATATGCAATTAAACATAACTAGATTTATATTGGGAGGTAGGAGGCACAGGGTGAGGGTGCAGGTCCTCTATAGACCTGCAAGGGAGGGGGATTTTGGCGGTGCTGCACCGGCTAAAACATTTGCTGGCATCTCAGCTAGCACAGTGGAAACAGCTAGCATATTGTGGAAATCCAAAAGTAACACAAAAAGCTGGGTGGATATACAGCAGTGTTTCTGAACCAGGGTTCTGCGGATCTCCGGGGTTCTGTGAAGCAGTCCCAAGGGTTCCGCCTAGCCGCCCACACTCGCTGCGGCCAGCGGCAGCTTTCCTGGCTCTCCCCTTACTCCTGACTCTCCCCCTCCTCCCCCCCACCCCAGTGCCCGCTCACAGGACTGCAGGAGCATGCTGTAGCAGTGCGGCACTTCCGGTTCCTGCTGCTAGCTAGAGCGAGCGTGTGCATGTAGTCCTGCGTGCTCTGTAGTTAGCTGCCACCTCATCCTGCCCACCGCTGCCTCCTGCACACCGCTGCATGAGATAGGCATATGGGGTGGGGTACATGTGAGATACAGTGGGGGGGGGGGGGGTGATGTGAGATGCAGAGGGGTGGGTATATGATGATGAAGGGTGCTGGGGAGATATGATGATGATGATGATGATGAAGGGTGCTGGGGGAGATAAGATGATGATGATGATGATGATTTTACCCGTGCGGATCATTAAAACAAATATAGGTATTGGGGGTTGGGGGTCTTTTTATTATGTATTGCAGGTGGGGTTACATGTGTTGAGGGGGGTGGGGTTTTTTTGGTATGTATTTTGTAGGGGGCATTGAGTGAGACTAGGGTAATTAACGGACGGTAGGGGCGAGTGAGAGGAGAGGGGGGGAGAAAGAGGGAGTTAGAGTGAGACGCAGGGGAAATAAATACATGCGAGTCAGGAGGAGGGGAGAGTGATTGATTGATTGAGACAGAGAGGAGAGAAATACATGGGTAGAGGGTCGGAAATAGAGGGGGCTCGTGAGGTGTGAAATGAACTTAATATGTGTCAGCCATTTAGGGGTTCGCTGAGATTTTTCAAAAAACTTCAAGGGTTCCTCCAAACAAAAAAGGTTGGGAATCACTGATATAGAGGATGCCATTATTGCCCCGGCAAGAATTAATTCACTCCTGGGAAGGACTGACAGGCCAGAGTTCTCAAGGCTGTGTTTCCCACCATAAAACATTCCATATACCTTTGGGATCATCTTAAATTTAGGTATCAAATAAAATCCAAGAATTTGGGAATTAATCCTCTGTTCCACAATCCTAAATTTGCCTGGGTTGGAGACAGACCTCTTTCCAGATGTGGGAGAGGGTGGGTATCAGAATGGTGAAAGACATGCTCTCTGTGTCTCAGATCTTAGGGTTCCCAGAACTTGGTGAAAAAGGATTTACCTCCTAAGGAGATATTCAGCTTTATGCAAGTCAAACATTTTGTTATGACAAAACTCAACATCTTCCCTGGCCACTATTATATATTTCGAGGACATATGACTCCAGATTTCTAGTGAATAGGTTGATCTTCCTAATCTATTGATTGCCATTGAATACGACCCCAGATAGCAAATGGCCATATATGTTAAAATGGGAAGACGAGGTGGGCAAAACCTTAGAACTGGAAGATGTGCAGGAGAGTCAAGCAGGTGCATCCAGCTCGATCTGTACATTCATTTTCTTAAGTGCCACTTGGATTGCCTCTTTAAGGGTGCAATCACTGGATACAGCTTCTACCACATGATACCCAATGGCCCCAGCTTTAGAGGTTTCCTTATTATTTTACATCCAAGCAAGTAAATCTCTTCTGAAATCTTCATAACATCATAATGTGTTGAGAAAGAAGTACAGTATGCAGGAATTATTTTTACAATAAGTTTTAAGCGTTCCTAAAACTATTTGAGCCATCAGGTTGTAAGATGTGTTTTATTAAAAAAAACAAATAGTACTGTTCATAAGTACTCCTGTGTAATGTTCATACATAACCATCGAATAAACTCCCACTACCTGTGGGAGTTTTCTGATTTGTAATCTGTAAATGGACTTTGAAACTGGGGTTGTGAAATAGAACAAATGGATGTTCTTATTGCACCTGTTCATCTAATGAGGGTTCCGAAGGGAGTGCAATATTTTGGTAGGTGATAAAAGTGCAGCAACTCAGTACATGGCGTGTCTCAGAAAAGAAAGTTGCACAAATCGGCTCTCCGGGACCTCTCAGCTCACAATGTTAATTTAATGCTGCTTTAAAGAAAGAAAAGAAGAAAAAAAACCATGATTAAGAACTACTTTTTTTTTTTTTTTTTTTGAGTATCAGAAATTGCACCTTTTAATGCAAAACAGCTAAGCACACCCAGAATACTCCTAACTGTTAGGCAATGCCATGAGCTTTTGGATTACATTACTTTAATTAAGCATTTGTTTTATCATTACAATTCATATGATAAATAACACACTCCTAACCTTTGTATTGTCTGTGCTTTACTCTTTGTAGGAAAACTGACCGGAATGAATGAGAGTTCTGCTACCATCACAGTTTCTCCACAAAACTCCACACCTCAGATTTTAGTGCAGAAGTTTGTAAAAGCTGCCAACCTCGGTGTAGTTGCTTCGGGTCAAAACAACATATACAGGTAAATTGTTCAATTGGTTTCTTTGGAAAGTGTTTTTTATATATATATATATATATATATATATATATATATATATATATATATATATATATATATATATATATATATAATTAATTTCTTAGAGCAGACCTGTAGTAACAGAGGGAGTAGGTAGTATGATGGCTTTTATTAATACAGGCCTGGCAATCCATGTAACATGACAAAACCTGTGCAGATTTTGGATAAAAATTGGCTATTTTCTTTTCTCTTTGGAAGTTTAAACACTGCTACTTTACATTGAACAGATTGGTGTTCATGATGCTTTTGTGACACAATCCAACACTATCAGGTGTCCTCTGCTGTGTGTATTTCTTACCTTGCCAGTTGACAAGCCAATTAAATTAGTCAATCATCCTACATTTATTCTCTAGTTTTTACAACAGTGAGTAGAGAAACGTGCCTCTAAATGACACTCTTGCTATTATTTATAGCAGTATAAAGAACATATGCTCAGTGCAAAGCATTGGTAGAATGCACTTTGGTGAATAGATCATGTAAACTTGGATAATCTACAATTACAACTATCAAAAGTTGCATTTCTGTGTCCTAGTGATTTGTTCAGTTTAGCTTTCAGACTCCATTAGCGTATGACCACTTTGCAATGTACCTAATGTGAGCGAGTCTGAAAAGGTAGGTCAGAGTAGTTAAGCTTACTCATCCCATAGTAAATGGTGTGAGTTGGCACTACCTCAGGGGGAGATAGTGGGAAAACAAGGGGATGTGTTTTTAAATTGCAGCTGGTCTGATTAGCTCCTTGTAGATTACCCTGGTCAGTGCTGGACATGCCTAACACCCTCTGTAAAATAATGTTGGTCTCCTGTGTTAATGGATGTTTTTCACAAAGCTTAAAGGTATTAAAAAATGCATGATTAATGCCAACTCGTCTCAGAAGGGATAAACATCATTTAGAAGACATTTTTTGATAAGTAAATGGCTTATAAGTATGTTTAGGGTAAATACTTGTAATTCGGTAAAATTGCATAGAACTGCTTGGTAGCTATTGGCAATAAACGAAGGCTGAGAGTAACTAATACAAGCATAAATAAATAAAGGTATTTATTGCTGCCTACTCACTAAATATATTAGAATTGCATGTAACTCAAGCAAATAAATATACTAAAAAGTATTACTTTGACTTTCATCTGACAGTACATAAACACTCTTAGCAGTGATTAAATAGAATATTTTTCATTTATTTACATATTACATAACAAGGTTCTGTGGAACTTCGTTGCTTTACTGTGCATCTATGATTTGTAGATATTAGCTTTTCTATGAAAACTTTTACTTTCTATCTGTTCTTACATTTTCTAGGAATCATTTTGTTTGTGAGACTAATATAGTGTAAACCATATTTGACTTGGTTTTATTAGTTTATAAGCTTATTCCACATTGTTTGACTTTTACATTACATGTATACTTAATATAATGATTGGTTTTATAAAAGCATACAAAAATAGTTGTAAGTAAACCATTGTTCACAGTGCTGAAAAGCAATGCAATTAAGCTATTTTTCACAATATTGTCTAATTCACTGCTTGGCAGTGAGATGGCCAGATTACTACCCAACTACTGTTGTGTGTATATTTACTGCTCGGTTATAGTCTTATTTACCACCTTGGCACATATTTAGCTGTAACAAGTACATAAGCCCTTACTGGGTGATGAACTAATTCAATGCCTGATCTTAACCAAAGATAGTCACCTTATCACTGAAGGGCTGTGTAGCCCTTTGTGGTATGTAGCCAGAAGATTATTGAAACATATATTTTTTTCCTGAAATATAGCTCGATGGTAATGCACCAGCTGAGTGCTCTGACATTGAAGGGTAATATCAGACTCCTCAGCGAGCTATTAGGTGAAAACACAAGTTTTGTGCTTTGGCTTTATTATTAATCCATATTTTTTTAATATTATTGTACTTGGCATTTGGGTGTCTACCAGCGCACACTATGGCTGAGTTATTATCAGGAGCTGGCCATATCACTGCGTGGAATAGAGGAGTCCTCAGGGCGGGTGAGCTTTTAGTTGTTAGGCTAGTATATTAACTTGATCAAGCTTTCATTCTATTAGGGTGATATATTATGGATGTGTAATTTAACACAACACGCTGTGATTGCAAAAGCCCTAACAGAGCAAAGAGAAACAGAGTATGGCGTTGGGTTATCATCAGACACATCATTCTGATTCACCATTAAAAAGATTTATAATGTCACAGCTGCCCTATTCCCTCACCAACCAGTCTGTTCATTTTGTTGTGCCTGTCCTGCATCTCCAGAAACAGTAGATGGGGCTAGGAGAATCAGCATTAACAGCAAAAATGTTGAGGAGACAGTCTAAGTTGTTGTGGTTGAAGATTGCTAGTCCTATATTGCTGATGATGGGCACTGTTGTCATAGTCTGCCTTTCTTTCCTTTGCGAGTTGTTTATCTCTCATTGCCTCTCTAAAAGGAGAGTATTGGATAGATTGGAATTACCAAGGTGCTACCTGAGGGACAGAGACCAAGTCATCAGAGGACCTTCAATGGCTGTACCCAACTCTTACTATTAATGTTGATTCATAGATGGTCTTAGCAGTTTGACTTAGAACACTGTTACCCCATTGGGATTTACTCTTTTGAAATGCTAAATTAAATAAAAACGAATTATTGTGGTATTAATATTGCAATGGATTTAATTTAGCATAAGAATTTCAGTCAAGAAAAAAGCAAGGAAAAAAAAGAATACAATTAAAGCATTATGAACATCAGTGAAAAGAAGAAAGCTACAAATGTAAGGCAATGCACACCGTTAATGGGTGAAGTAGGTGTCTTTTTAAGGCAATTTACTAATTTGGAAGTAGAAAACTGAAAACCTGATGAAATGGGATGAACGGTAAAAAATGAGATTTGAAGGCTAGTCTAGAAAAACAATTTAGATTTGGAAAGATTAGTTCCTTACTACACTGAAAGATTTTAATTGTAAGTCTGTGAAACAAGTGTCCCAACAACATGAAGTTCACCTGTTCTCGTTCCCCTTAGAATTTATGTAGGGAATAAAGTCCTTTTGGAAGAGTAAAATGCTTGAAGTACCGGCTTCCAGTGGCGCTTCATATCTATCATAGCTTCCTTCTGCTCCCAACAGGAACAGCTTTTGCAGTGCAGCAACAAATATAATGGTCACCTAAAAGTCTCTCTGGATCTGATTGTATAGCATAGGTAGACAAACCAAAGGGAAAAAGCAGAGTTAAGGTGGCTGATAACTTTATTGTGCCCCTTTTTGTAAGCAGTGGGAATGCTTTGCCACTGGTAATGTTACCAGTTTACACATTGGCTAGAATAAATGTGTTGCAATAACTGTAACTGTCCACATTCATTCTCTTGTTAACGCATCCCTGCTTTGACATTTTTAAATCCTTATTTAAACGAGTCATGTTTTGGCTGCTTCTACCTTTTTATACTGTGGGATTTAGTGGTGCTATTGATCTATGTGGTAATTAGTGAATGTTTGATTCTGTGAACACTGTTGCATCTCTCATCTACATGAAAAATCTTAGTGACATTACAAGCGCTTACTCTAGTCACATGACAAGGACATTTATTATTGAGCGGTCTTGGCTTCACATCGCATGCATATTTTGCATCTGGTGAAGGGTATGATTACCCAAAACATGACATTATTAAGTGCTTTGCTTTATTTTGCCCATTAAATGTCTATTTTTAGTATGTTTTCTTTTCTGAAATGATACTTTCTGCATTTGATCTTGTGCGTGTCCCTTCTTGTTTCTTTCCTTGCATATTAAAAACATGATGTTGTGGGGTTTGGTGTTAAAGATGGGCATTGCTTTAATTGTTTGCTTTACAGTTTTGTCTGACTGCATCTTGGTTTTTCCACTACAAGCTCTTTTTGCATCTGACACGTTTGCTCTGTTCCGTTGGATAATTATTAACTGTAATGTGTTCTCCTCATCGGAAATCTAACAAGTGTAATACTATTTAGGGTCACATGATTGGTATTTAAAATTGTTCCAAAGACAAATTGTGTACATGACATATTGAATATATTTTCAACTGTTCCATGTACTCTTTAGTATAAATAGTTATGTTGCCTTCTGGCAATAGGAGAATTCAGGCCCTTGAAAACTAACAATAACAACTTAATGCCTGGGGCACATAACAATGAAGTGACCTTGCCCTGTTAAAGGCTAGAAATAGCCACTTTGTCAACAAATGCACTGGCCTCTGTTTTCACTCTTGACTGTTCACAGATTTAATAAAATCAACTCCAGTGTTCATTAGGTAGCCTTGGGTGCCTGCTAAATCATCACTAGTTTCCTTTTAGTTGTATCACACTGTAGAACGTTGAGTGTTGTGGGTGTTGTCACAAGGGTCGTGATTTTGTTTTAGTTGCGTTAATATTAGATGGTTATACCCTGAGGTGTAATAAGGTTCCGCAGCTTATAGCTTGGTTTACTCTTCCTATAGATAGGGAATTTACAGAAGATGAGTTTCAGCTTTGTGTTAAAAGGTTTGGTGCATTGTGCATGGGCTTGTGTATCCACTGTTATACTGTACACCATTTCACACAACAAAAGTTGTGCCTAAAATACGTTGCTGAAAAAGAACATTTAAATGTTATTGTTAACAAAACATGAATTAAATGTGCTTGGTTTATAAATTATACTTAATGAAAAAAATCTTTCCAGCTTCTACATTTAACTGCCGTATTTGAGACTATGCGTTACAAATGAAAGTAGGAAAACCTTCCCAAATGTCATCTTGTTCTATAAATATGTATTTTTGTGTTGGTGGCTTGAACTCACAGCATTAAAATCAGTGAAAACAGATTGCATTCCTTTTTTTTACACTAGGTGGCAGCACTGCTTTTGCATCTGCTTCTGAGACATACAATATGCATGGAGTAGTGTTCCTACAAATAAGAAAACTGTTAAAACAGTCACTTCTGAATGTTTGCTGTGTGAAACAGAGCAACAAAAGCCAATCTTGGGATTGCTATTAACATATGTCGGTGTTACCACTTTCAAAGAGGCTATTTTGTTATTACTTGATTATTAGTTGTGATTAATTAGTTGAATACAATCAAATATTTATTAAAAAACATGTAATAATGTAATAGGTGTAAATATACTGGTGATTCAGGCAACATAATGTACAGACCATCCAGAAGTTGAATCTGCAAATCAATGAGATGTTCCATTTAACTCCTGGGTGCCATGTGTTATTGCGATACTGCGCAGGCTTTACAGAATGCGCTACCACTATATCACTGTCCGGGACGTTTTACAGACTATTACATTCTGTACACAAATGTTTCTGTTTTTTGATTGCGTGTTTTTTATAAACCTCACAAGAAAACCTTGTTTATTACAATTTGCAGTTACCCTGACACAGTGTACACTCTTTATTTAAGTTAAGCACATTCAAGCCCCAAGTACTAAATGGGTTAAGACTGAAATAGTGATGATTCTGGAGTTGGATAACAGACTCTGGTATAATCAGTTGGTAACCATTCTCCCATGTTATCCATAGTTTAAAATATATTTCAGCGCATTTATTTTTGTCAACTGCATATTTAATATACAATTTAAAGTTCCATTGCCCACCCAAGCTTTTTTCTTGTGTGCTGTTTGGTTGTGGTAGAATGGTGCTAACCAGTGTTTTCTTGCACATATTCATTCCACATTTGTCAACTTTTGGCTAATTACTTGAATACAGCTAGGGCAGGGCACTGCATCGTGTGATCGGCTTTCTTGCTAATAGGATTCTGTCTGCTTCAGCAGGCAGTAATTGAAGGCTTCATGTAGGGAGACAAAGTTTTATCAAGAGTAGGCCTTTGTCACAGCTTCTGGTAACCATCAGAACAGGAAAAAAAAAAAAAGCTGAAAATGAGCCTGTGTATAGAAAGGCCACATACCGGGAAGTTTAACGAACATGGAGGTCTTTTTATTTTACCACTATTAAATTATTTCTATTTCAGAAACGCATAGTTTCCTCTAACATGCACTGATCTTTTAGAAACAACAGTAATATTTGTTAGTGTTAAAACATGCTATAATGTATATAAAATACAAAAAGTTTAAATGTATGCTATAATGTATCTAAAATACTATACACTAATTTCCTATGGGCCATGGATGCCTTTATTGGCCATGTATCATTCAGTTAAAAATAAATGATGTAATCTCTCCAGATTTGTTATTGGCATCTATTCAATTCAGAACTGCTATTAAAAGGAATGTAAATATTCTCATTCTCTCTCTCTCTCTCTCTCTCTCTCTCTCTCTCTCTCTCTCTCTCTCTCTCTCTCTCTCTCTCTCTCTCTCTCTCTCTCTCTCTCTCTCTCTCTCTCTCTCTCTCTCATATCTTAGGAGCTCTCATATCTTAGGAGCTCTCATATCTTAGGAGCTCTCATATCTTAGGGAGCACAGGTACCAAAAAGGAAGAAATAAAAGACACAAATAGTGCAATATTAACTTTTCAAAAAGGGTATGCTGAAGTGAAGAAGCAATATTGCACTAGTCTTGTATTTCTTCCTTTTGGTACTTGTGCTCCAAGTTTACTGAAGAATTCTAAACCGGGCAAAAATTTAGGAACAACTTCTAAACAAAGAATTTTGAGCTGCATGTTTTATTGGAATTTGAACCATCCATTGTAGTCACAATAGTTATCACAATTGATTGTATTTGTCACAGTGCATCACTTTATATCATATTTAATAGTACTGTATTTGTCACTGTGAATTATTATACACTTTTTTATCACTTGGGAGCACAGTTGCACTTTTTTGTTTCTTCTAAGGCCTCGGCCATGATGCTTGCTGGCGGAAGCGCGCTAAGGCGCGCTCCCGCTCAGCACTGAGCCCCTACAGCCGCAATTACAGCGGCTTTAGTATGGGCTCGCCTACGCTTCCGCAAGCGGGCGGAAGCGTAGGTCTTGGGGGAATTAAAAATTCCCCCGCTTGCCGGCGCGACAGGCCGGTCACGTGAGCGGTTTGCCCAATGAGGACGAACCAGCTCCGTGACGTCACTGGCCAGTGACGTGCCCGCCCCCTGACGGCGCGTGCGGTAAGCAACCGCAAGGCCAGGGAAATCACCCGCTTTCCCTGAGCCTCAGCACGCCAGCAGGGAGCCTGGCCGAGGCCTAACTATGCCAAGCCCTGATGAAAATCCTTTAGCAGGCTGAAACGTTGGCCGTTTCTGGCTGCTATTAATTACACTCATGTTTGCTTCAACTTACCTAGTTGTGTTGTATCGTTTCTTGTAAGCCATCTGGCTGGGGTGATGTATTTGTATCTATATAATACTTATGTATGATAGATACGCAAATTTGTATGAATCATTTTAGAATATTAATAACATTTAAAACACAGACTACAAGATACATTTTTATATGATGGCATATTTAAAGGTCCATTATCTCAGAAAAGTTGTAGAGAGACACTGGAAAGCAAATTGCTGTTAAAAAAAACAAAACAAAAATAGAGTGTTAGATATTTTGTATGTTTTTATAGAAGTCAGTTCATAATTTATCATGAGACATCAAAACCATTATTTCCTTTGGCGGATATTGTAGCCTTTTTATATATATATATGCAAATATAACTTAACTCAGTATTATGGTTTTATATATATATATATATATATATATATATATATATATATATATATATATATATATATATATATAGTTTAAAAAGAAATACATTTAAAAAATAGTCTGGTAAACTGAGATTACAAAGGTAACATTAACAAAGCAAATGCTTTTGACAAAACCTTTGCACCATGATTGCACCTTTTTAAAAGTTGTGAACAGCCTGACACACATACACACACACACACAATTGGGGCAAGCAAATGGTAAAATGGTATATGAATTAAATGTGCATTTATAAATCAAGTACTGAAAACGGCTGGATATAGTATGTCCAAGAACAAAAAGGGGTTTGTGCAATATATTTATTCAATGTAGTCAACTACTCCCCACTTAAACTGCAGGTTTGTGAACTCCAACCAAAGAACTAATTGTGATTAATGCTGTCACAACAGAGATAGAATATATTCAGTCTCTCCAGAGATAGAACACATACATGAGTGATTTAGCCTCTCTACCAACACATGTTTAATTTATGCTTGGGAGTTCATCCAAAACACTACTCCACAGTAACACAGAAATATTTGTTTTATTTTTTCTATATCTATCTAATCTATCTATCATACATATATATATAAATATAAATAATCTTAAAAAATAAAATCAGTTTATTTTATGGTGTGCTCATTTCCCAAAGCAAATAAATGTTGAATTATAAATTCAATATTCCGGTTTTTGATAAGATTAAGTGTAGCTATCTTGAAAAAAATATAAATGATTATCAATTTATTGTAGATCAATTATGAACTCCTTTTTCTAGCAAATCCTGCCCTGGCCGGTTGAAAGCTACACCAGCACTTCAGAGATTACGCTGTAACTATACTTGACCCATGATAATTTGTTGAAAAATGTAAACCTTTGTTAACATAATTGTAAGAAATGCTCTCTCTAACAAAGAAGGGGCAATTATAGTTCATTAAAACATTTATCCAAACTGGGGTGATGGCTAACTTTTTTAACTGTTTTTTTTTTTCTGTGTATCCTTTTTCCTTTTTTTTTTGTGTGATTTGTTTAATTGAATTTGTGGTTATAAGATAATCTATATTCTAATATTTAAATAAGAAAAGTATAGTATTGAAATGTCGAAACATCCAGAAATCTGCATAAACTGCACCTGAGGTATGAGACCATATTTTCTCTTGAATCATTTAACAAAATAGGATTCAAATATGCCTGTGAGCTAGGAAATGGTAAGGTTAGGTGCTATATCATTCTTATACTTAAAGCAGCAATACTACATTCCCCCCCCCTTTTTTTTTCTTCTTATTTGTAAAGCATGTGGCAATGTATATTTCTACATTCTTTCCTAAGCTAGCAATTGTTTGGTGTTCTTGTTATAAATCTGTAAAAATCGTGGTTGTGTGCCTAACATAATGGCCGCCTTTCAGACTCAGTCAGTGTAACTCAGCAGCTACAATGTATCTAGATATTACGAAGGTAACATTGAGTATTATTACAGTGTACAGCTCAAACTGCTGGGGATATTAGCAACAAATGATCACAAACAGGAAATAGTTATAAAAAATCTTGCACGGCTAAAGCCTGCTATAGAAATCAAAGGATGTTCGGTATAATAAAATGCATTAAAATGGTGTTGCGTTAAATAAATTTAAAAAATCACTTATCTAATACTACAGAATTGATTTATTTTAAAAAAAACAAGATTTCACTTGTTTTGCTGCTTTAAGACACAAGAATACTGTTGATTTAGTCCTTGATAATTAGCAAATCATTGTTTAATAAGAAGACAAAATCTTACCTTATTAATCACCAAAATTACACTGCACTATTTAATAAAAGCCCAAAGCCCAGCAACTCTTTAAAGCACTGCAAACTTTGAAGACGTCAATAAAAATATGAAATATTTAGACCTGTAGTGCAGCGGGAGCTGCAGGGCCTCTGTAAACCATACTTACCCGTGGCTCCGGCGGCTTCCTTCCGGCGTCGCCATGGCAATGCGGCGTCAAAATGACGCTGCGGGGTCATGTGACGTCACGTTGCTATGGCAACGTGACGTCATTACGCCGGAGCGAGGGTAAGTTGGGGTTGGGGGGGGGGGGGGGCGCGGGAGTGAGGGGACAGCCGGCAGGGGGGCGCAGGGAAAAAAGTTTGCGCCCCCCTGCTGTAGTGAATTATATTTGGTGATGTCTTTGTATCGGTTTTGTAGCTGTGAACAGTTTGCCTCTTCGAAATAACAATATATTTTAAGGAGTTACATGTGCTGTTTATTTGCAGCATTAGAAATCTATATACATCGCCAACACTGGCAAAATCTACAACATAAGACGTTTACATTTAAAACAAAAAACAAAAAACAGACCATCAATAGCACTGTGGTGAAACAAACACCGATTTGTATACTTATATAATAAAAATTATAGCACTTATGTAAACTGGTTAACACGATTTAAATGACTTGTTATGTTTTCTCAACTAGTGTAATGTGTTAAGAGATTTTGATGTGATGCAAAAAAAGAAATTACTTCTCATTTAAAGAGAATCTGTTTCCTGCTTAAGTGGCTAATATTTTAATTAAGTCTGGTGTGAAGTTTTTTGAGTATCTTTGATAAACTCCCTCTTTTATGTTGATGGTAATTAAACAGATCCCTAAAGAGCACAGTATGTGCTGCGCAAGGCCCATGCTAATTGTCAGACATGAGACACTGACCAGTTGGTTTGCTTTTGAATAGCCAGTGCCGTGCTGTCAGCAGAGCACTTTTATTTGTGTGCATTGTTAGCTGTTGTCAGGGCTAACTGAGTCCTATTGTGGCTGAAGATGTTTCACAAATTGAGGCAGATGGCTCTGATTCAGACACGTGTCATTCAGAAAGGGGAGAGGGGATTGGCCTGCAGAGTGGGGTCATAGAAGGTCACAGACCTGCTCCATACTTGTTAGTGTTTTCAAAAGGCCATGTGCAGCAACTTCATTGTTCTCAAGTTAGCAGGAAAAAAAAGTGTCTTGCGCTTGGCATGGAATATGAAGATCTAGGCTGTTGCCATTCCCTTTCTCCCCCTCGCTCCGTTCTTGCTACGCTTGCAGAATGAATTAACAGGATTGACAGAAGTTCATTGTACCTAAAATGGCTTTTCAGTCAATTGCAGAGCATAAAAGGACAGTTTTGCTTCTAATTGCATGTAATTAGGTGGATTTTCGTGTCTTGGAATTTTGCTAAATTCTACACCATTTATTCAAAACAAATTTGTATGTTTTATTCTTGGGTATTTAAAATGCATTATTTTGACAAATCTGAGCTTCATTGGGACATTATTCACAGTATAACCAAATATTTGAATAGAACTAGATAATGTTTTTGAAAACTTTTTCTTCTGGTTCTCATTGTATGTCTTTACTGTTTGCATCATTTTGGTAATTAATGTAATGTTTAGCTGATTTATTCAATGTTCTGGGCACCCCAGAAAATCCAAGCCCTCTGTCCAGTCTTCATACTTGTCTGCAGTTTGTCATTGTTGGTTCAGCTTATTTCGTTATTTGTTTATTGTAACTTCGGATATGCTTTTAAAATAAGGTGCACATCTTAGCCTGGCAGATCTTTAACAAAAAAAATGAAGTAGAATATGTACATTTTAGATGGCATGTAAAAACTGGGTTGATATCGGTTGTGCTAAATATTTAAACCATATTATGCCTAAAGACACACAAATAAATGATGATATATTTTATGGATAGACTTTCATTTTCCAAGCATGCTTCTATTACTACTGTGAAGCACTATACACATGGATGGCGCTACACAAATAAAGATATATGTACATAAGGTTACAGGGTTATTACAAACAGATTAGCATTTTACTGTACAAGGAAACAATAGTCCACAATTTACTCTATATCACCCCCTCTCTTTTTTTTTTCCTTTACAGATTTGCAGCTAAAACTGTGCACAGTGGGTCACTGATGCTAGTCACAGTGGAGCTGAAGGAAAGCTCTACAGCACAGCTCATCATAAACACTGAGAAAACGGTGATTGGTTCTATTCTGCTGCGGGAGCTGAAGCCTGTCCTGTCCCATGGGTAACCTGCTTACATCTGGACTTATGAATCTGGCACAAAGCAAAAGTGCCTGGCATCCACTACTGCTGCCTTTCATTTATAATAATAGCCCTTCCATCTGGCAGTAGTGGGAAGAATACACCATGGACAATCTTGTCTCCTGCGTTAGAATGCTAGTATCTATCATGTATGCAAGCAGTTGCAATAGTTGCGCTTGCTAACCAAAGATCATATGTTTTTCTGTCAGTTATCTCTACTTTTAAACACATTTGCCATTTGTTACATTACCTTACTGTTAAAACAAGACATTGGACAGTTACATTTCAGAAATGATCAGTTTATGTAAACCACAGGCTTCAAGTAACAGGAGCATTGCAAGTATTTTGTTCACAAGTGAGGCTGAGAAACTCCTCAGTATTGGTGGGTGCATGGCATGTGTTGACCACTCCACTGAAGGGACAAAAGGAAAAGCGCGAATGCATCCGTTTTATGTTTGAAAGAAATTAAAGACCTTGCTTCACGTTTACCATTTACTTTAAAAGCCTTCTATGAAATTAAGTCTACCTTGATGATCATTTTACATGTTTCAAATTATTCTCTTATGCTCCATTATTTTTGTTCAAATTCTTGAATAAATTTGGTTCGTGAACAGGCTACTTGATTCATTATTTCTTATCACAAAATATCACAAAACCAACAAAATTAGTAATATTTGAGTGGGAGATAAAGGATCGTTACTTATAATCTCTGATTTGCTGAAGACTGCGAGAATGACAAGAAGGCCTTTTACCACTTCATGTCAACACAGGAGCGTCATGGGTGCATCAAACAGCTTGTAAACTAATTATTGTAAATTGAGGTTTTTTTCAGTAATATGTAAAGTAATTTATTTTCAGCAATGTCAATCAAATTTTAGTTTTCTATTTTGTTTTATAATTTTTGCATCAGATCTGTATATATTGGTTACTGGCTAAGTGTGTATCTGCAGTTCCAATCTACTCATTTAATTTATATAAAAAAAAATACTACTTATTCATAAATATAAATTATTTGGTACCTCTATTATACATTTCCTGCTTTATATCTTGTTCCTAATAACTGCAAGTGTGACACTGCTATTGCAGACACTAAATATCTCCTATGTGATATGTAGTGTTGATGTTTTTGCCCTAGATTGCTTTGTGGAATTGCTCCTTTATACATTTATTTGGGGAAATTGTTTATGAAATTATCTTTTCGAGCTGCATTAGTTAGAACTCATGTATGAAGTAAGTTTGAAAATACTGTAAACTTATTTTTGGTTAAGTAAACTAAGCATTCGATAAAGTTGTTTAAGAGAAGGAATCTGTATTTCATGGATTTTATTCAGTGAATAGATCAACAGAAATTATTAAATTGCTAAGTTTGAACAAATTATTAAAATGTAGAATAATTTGTATTGTATGATAAATAAGGAACAATAAACACATTATTTTGTACACTATACAAATTCAGTACACAAAGCTGTTACTATAATTACAATTAATTATCTTCATCGATGATTCATATATTCATTGATTGTAATACACAGGCTTTCAAGACCATTTCAGTCTCTTCTTCTGATGTCAGATTTGATGCCCTTGAAGGCTTCTTTTTTTTTTTTAATTGAAAACTTTTAAATTTGCATACTACAACGTGCAACAAATAGTATTTTCCATGCCAGTTACTGCTCCTTAGAACTTTTCGCTGATGTTGAATGAGACACTGCAGCAGCCGGATGTGTCGTGAAACGCCACAGTTAGATGTCACAAAGTGATCTAATAAAAATGAAGAGCAATTATCTTACAATGGGCGAGAGAGAACTGCCAGTCTGCTCTACATGCAATTGTGTCAAATGTTTCACTTATTTCCATTTTTTTTTTTTTTTTTTAAAAGCCCACCGGGTTCTCCAAAATGTAAAAAAAAAAATTGCATATCACTAAAAAATAATAAAAATAATGTTATTCTCAGCAGTCATTTTCGGTTTTTGATGCTAATCATTATGAATAGTTGTTATATGTCATGTGGAGAAGTGCAAACCTTTCACATTATTTTACATTTATAAAAACCAAGGACTATTTCTGCGGGTAAACTCTGAGAAACAGAATTATAGCACTTTAAAAAATTATATATATATATTATTTATAAAATGTTTTACCAGAAATCAATACATTGAGAGTTGCCTCTCGTTTTCTTTTTTTTAATTCTTTATTTATTATCCACATTTTTATAACAATAAACATACAACACAGTATAAAACACTACAAAACAGTACATTGAAAAAACAATACAAAAAAATATTAGATTATACTTATCACACACTGACAGTTTAAAAGATAAATACAGACATTCACGGAAAAAAATGAATTGAAATAAAATCTAAAAACAAGTCAACCCCGTGTTTAATAATCCCAATTGTCCTTATTATTCCCATTTTGGCAGATGATTCCTCTCTCACATCTTTTCATAGTATTCTATTACCAGTAAACTCTGACCATGGCCGCCAGAGAAGCTCAAATGTTGACCTTGTATCAGTGGTTATATATGAGAGTTGTTCCATCCTCATAACCGCCCATATTTTCGCCTCCCATTGTCCCATAGTGGGTGCATCCAGCTTTTTCCAGTTGGCAGCGATAGCACATCTTGCTGCATTTAGCATATGCATTAATAGAGATTTCCTAATTCTGTGCCCCTTGACCCCTTCCCTATTTTGCAATAAAATACTCGGGTCTTTTGGGATTCTAATCTTAATAATATTGAAAATCTGTTCCACTATCACATCCCAAAAACGCTTTATTTTCTAACACTTCCACCAAATATGAAGCATTGTTCCCACCTTTCCACATCCTCTCCAGCACTTATTAGACGTCCCTGGATAACATTCGTTCAGTTTATGTGGTGTATAGTACCACCTGTACATTATCTTATATGGGTTTTCGAAGATATTCATTGACATCGTGGAAGAGCTGGCATTACTCTACATTTGTGTCCATTAGTGTGAAGAATATTCCTTACCCAATTCCTTTTCCCACGCTAATACAAATCCTGGCTTTTATTCAGCTTTGATTTCCAATATTGTTCTGTAGAGATTTTTGTGTGTTCATAAAGTGAAAGATTTGCATATGTTGCCATCTTTCCCCTTCTTTAAAATCAAACTGATGCTGAAAATATTTAAAACATCTAATTTCTCCCATTTCCATCAGATCTCCTAGTCTAATTAGACACTCTCAGCTCCACTTTTTAAATATTCTGGAGTCCAACCCTGGGGGAAAGTCTGGGTTCCCACATATTGGCTATTCAATCCCATGCACATAGAGCTGCATCGATAGTAGGGTGTTCATAAAGATCTTTAGGATGATCTATCTTCCTGAGCCTTATTTGTGTCTATATTTTTGCAGTAATTGTTTTCAATTTCCACCCAAAGTTTATTTTCAGTACAGTGATACCATTCAAAAAGAGCATTCACTTGTGTAGCAAGATAACACGTATTGATATTCAGCAGACCAAGTCCACCATGCTATTTATGCCTTTGCAGTGTTTTAATATTGGTCCTTGGTTTTTTAAATTCCCAGATACATTTATTCAATTTACTTTGGAGCGTAGCAATGTACTGCTTAGGGACTTTCACTGGGATAGTCTGGAACAGATACATAAGTCTACGCAGTATATTCATTTTAATACAGTTGACTCTACCTATCCATGAGATAATATTCCATCTCTTTAAATAATTTTCTATTACTATTGCTAATGGGGTGTAATTGGCCTGGAACAGATCCTCTACTCTTGGCATTATATTTGTACCCAAATATTTTATACTTCTATTCTTCCATTTGAAAGGGAATTTTTCTTTTACTTGGGCCGCCAACTCTGCTGACAGATTTATATTGAGCGCCTCTGTGACAAAAACCCTCCTGCCTAAGACATGCAGATGAGCATACAGTTATATTTGCATATTTGCTTTCCTGTGGAGGGTTTTTGTCACTTTTTTTACTCACCATAACTTAACTCAGTATTATGGTATAGCCTATCCCATAGCCTCTCTTGCATTCCCAGTAAAATCAACCCCACACTGATGAGACCCATCAAGGTCGAAACAGCTGTCTGTGGGTGGTTTTCTGGGTATGCACCTTAACCCTGGCTGTGCTCAAAGCTGTGACCATGCAGCAAGCTTAAGCCTATAGGGAACCATGTTAAAAATGGTTATTGAGGCAAAAAGTGACACTGTGTGCTCATTTGCATGTCATTTCCCAGAATCCCTTGCTGCAGTGGAAGTGCTGTATGCTGGGTGATAATGGGGAAAGGCGGGGTTGCAGACCTGCCTAAGACATGCAGATGAGCATACAGTTATATTTGCATATTTGCTTTCCTGTGGAGGGTTTTTGTCACTTTTTTTACTCACCATAACTTAACTTAGTATTATGGTTTATATATATATATATATATATATATATATATATATATATATATATATATAAACAAATATATAAAGCCCAGTGCTACATCCAAATGACAAAACATACATGGTAATAATTACAAGAAATAATGCTTCAGTACTAATAATAATACTAATAATAATAAAATATGTTTTTTTAGTTGGATATTTTGGCCAAAGCATCATAAGCCTGCACACCAAATCGTCAAGGTAAACAATAATAAGTGCAAGTCCTACACTACACTGCATTCTGTTCCCTATACCTCTGTATGAGGGGGAAGAATCATAATAGATTCCTTACCTGCAGCAAGATGAGAAGATCCACCATTAAAAAGGGGGAGGTGCCACAACGTCCATACAACTGATTCCAGTCAGAAAAATTAATTAGCACACACAAACCCAAACAAACGTTTGTTATATTCACTTGCCACAGCCCAGTGGCACTCTATATGTAATGTCACAGTCAAGATTAGGTGGGTGTATGCGTTTGAGCTTGCTGGGTTTGTGTGTGCAAATATATATATATATATATTTATATATAGACAGAATGGAAGCACACACTGAAAAAAAGCCTCAGGAGCGGCAAGTGTGCTGCACGGTAATGGGTGAATAGTTATAGTCTGCGAGGTTCCCTAGAGTTCCAATATACCAACACAGCACAACACGAGATAATCACATAAAAGTGGTTTATTGGGTCCAAAATGCACACATGCTCAACATTTCAGTCCCCAGGGGGACCATCAATACTCCTGAAGAAGGTCCCCCTGGGTACCAAAACGTTGGACATATGTGTGCATTTTGGACTTAATAAACCACTTTTATGTGATTATCTCTCATGCTGTGTTGGTATAGATAGACCGGCAGACGATAGAGCTGGTCGCTTCCTGCGTTGGTGTGGGGAGCTTCTTGGAAAGCCTACCAGAGGGATTCCCACAGTGACGTTGCTGGAAGCGGAGACACAGAGAGTATCTGCGAGCACGGTTCCAGTTGCTGCTGTTTGGACTTTGTTCATCCAGTACAGTCGGTGTTCTATTAAGTCAACCTAGCACTTTATCCATCGGATGTCGCAGATCTGTGTGCTCCAGCATACCCATAGGAGTACTTTCGACAAAGTTTAACGGCTTCCTCTACGTCCTGCAGTTGAACCAAGGGTGGTAACACATTTGCTATTAGCTGCTAAAGTGATTATATTACTTTTTGGTTTGCAAGTGTGTAATACATGTCAAATTGTTTATTGAACTTTTTATATAAGGATACAGAATATCAAAATGACAACACATAAAATAAAGGGAAAGGAGGGGGCGGGAGGGGCTTTGACCAACAGTTTAACAATTACGTTAAAAACAATCGCATGATTATAAACCTTTTTTACGTGTGTGTGTGTGTATACAGAACCATTTCTCCATATCGTACATCCTTTTTAGTCCATACCACTTATCTGCTAAATCCCTAAATGAACATGGTACTTGTGTGGAAGTTACCTCCATTTTGGATTACTTTGCGGCCTCTTGTACAATTAAAGTTGTTCATAATTAGAATTATCTATGGATCCATACATTCCATATTTTATCAAATTTCTTTCCAGTATGCCTTAGAATTATGTGATTTTTTTTCCATCTGCATTATCTCTTCTATTATGTGTTCCACTTTTTGTCATGAGTGAGCTTTGACCTCTTTCCATGAGGCTGCTATAGAACATTTTGCCGCAGTTAATTATGTGATTAATTTACGGCTTGCCGGGTTAATGTTCTCTGGGTTTTGCCAGGAGAAAAGTAATTGGTTCGATCTCTATTGTAATTTCCAATTCTTCTATTATTCTTTTAACCATGGTCCAGAATCTCTGTAATACAGGACAGATCCACCACACACGCACCATATCTCCCACTTTGCCACAGCCTCTCCAGCGTAGGTCAGATGTACCTGATCTATCAAGCTCAATATCCTGGGGGTTACGAAACAGGATTTTGTGTTTTCTTTGGTCGTAGTACATATAGATGCCTTTGAAGCACTGTCCCAGATGTCCTCCCCATATTTGTAGTTGAAATTTTTTCTTGCGTTTAAAAAAATAAAATGTAAATCTCTCCCCTCTACACACATGCAATACCCCCCATCCCACAATAGTCCCACAATACCTCCCTCACAATAGCCCACCTCCCCCACAATAGGCAAATAATAAATTGGGCGCGTGCGGCAGTTATAGTTGGCTGTGGTTAGTCAGCCTTTGTATGCTAGGGCCGCGCGCACAGCAGGGAGTGTGGAGCCGGGTGATAGAGGGAAAGACTCCAAAAAGTAAGTATTCGCGCCACTACCACTATGTATATGTATGTGTGTATGTATGTGTGTATGTGTGCACAATATTAATACATTTATTCTCACAGTATGTGTTGGGTTTTTTTAATTTTTAATACACACAAACACATAAATATATAGTGTACATACACACAGCTTCCCCAGTGACACATAAACACACAGTGACACACACACACACACAGTACCTTCCAAGCTTGTCGCTCACAGCAGCACGGACCGTACACACACACACACACACACACAAAGTGTGCGTCACGTGCACGAGCGTTCGCACAGGCATGCGCGCACCCACTATATTATGGGCCTGACCTTTGGGAAGCCTCTGGTGAGTGCTGGAAATTGCTGCTGGGCCGCCCCCTCCACTGGTGTGCTGTTCCCCTCCTCTTCCTCCTGCCCCCCACCTCCTCTGCTGGAAGAAGGCCATGCACCAGAGGAGTAGGAGGCATGCACCAGCGGGGGAGGATGCGGCGGCACGGCAGCAACTTCCAGTGCTCGCCGGGCCACTGCAGTTACTGGGCATGGAGCCCTTGTCCCAGCTTGCGGGCACGGCCCTCCTGGTGATACCATGTGGACCGCGAGTTTGACAGCCCTGTACTAGATCACATTTATCTCATTCTATCCCATATTTTTAGGGTGAATTTTGTAGTTTCAGTGCATCCTGGAGTCTTTTTATCCTTGTCTAACCACAGAAGAGAGGGTAGGAAGATTGATCTACAACCAAAGGCCTCCAAGTCTATCCAGCATACTTCTTGCAACTCTAAATGCCAGTTCACGATTTGTCTCAAATGGGTAGCTAGGTAGTATCTCTTGACATCAGGGACAGCTAGGCCTCCTACCTCCTAAGAGAACTGATCTGGTGACCAACAATCTTTTCTTAGATCATATAAATTGAAGCATTTGATTTTGAATAGCTTTAATATAGCTAAGTGGGATTGGAATCAGAAGGGTTTGGAAATAATATAATCGTTTAGGAAGGATGTTCATTTTTACTTTATCCTTATCCTTCCCAGCCCCAAAATTTGGCATTTATTCAATATTTGCAGATCTTTTTTTGATCTGTGTGAACAGTTCTTGGATAATTATTTTTGAACGGTATGGTAATCTCTGGTCAGATGTATTCCCAAATACTTTAGATTCTTTTCCTTCCATTTACAGTATAGTCAAAATTTAGTTTAAGTATCCCGATATCATTTTCTGGCAGGGTTAAATTCAAGGACTCAGACTTGATTTTATAATCCAGGCAGTTCCCCCAAACTCCGATAGGGAGGCCTGCAGGTTTGGAAGAGAGGTCAGTGGATTCAGGGCTGTAAGGATAATGTCGTCAGCCAATAGGAAAAGCGTATGTCTCTAGCTCTATTTCTAGTGCTTTTATATTTGGATTCTCGATTATTGCGGCTACAAGTGGCTCAGTTGTCAGGGCGAACAACAAAGGCGAGAGGGGACATTGGGTTATTTTGATTAAGATTTGGTTCCCGGCCTGGTAGTTTTAATGTTGCAGTTTGTTTTTGGTAGAGCGCTTGTACCCCCGTGAGATATTAACCCATGAAAGCAAATGCCTCCAAGGTCTTATTCAAAAAAAAATTCAAACGGATCCTATTAAATGCCTTTTTGTTATCCATGCACAGCGGGATAGCCTTTGATTTATTGCGGTTAATATATTCTGTAAGGTTTTTCATTTTCCTGGTGTTTCCGGAGGCCTGTCATTCACTAATAAATCCTACTTGGTCTATTTGTATTAAAGTAGGCAGGGTGGGATTTCATCTATTGCCAGGTAGTCCTCGCTGACAGACGGTCCTTTATTCATCGAACGGATTATCCAACGCTAGATAATGCATTCCGCTGAATGCATTAACCGACGCCCACCACCATGGATCAACATTGGATCCGCAATCGAACGGTCCACTATCCGATGGCGGATAACCGAGGACCGCCTGTATCTTACTATAGATTTTGAGATCTGTGTTTAACAGCGATATGGATCCCTCCCCTCCTTACATATGATAGCAATATTGGCTTTCACCATTTGCTCTTGAATCTGCTTTCCTTCCAGAAAGGAATTCTAGAGATTCAGGAGATGTGGAGCAAATATACTGTATTAGCGTGTTGTTTATAATAGATGTTTGAAAGTCCATCTGCACCCTGGGCCCTTGTTATCTTCAATGTCTTAATTACTTCCATTCATTCTATTTTTGATTTTTAGGCTTTTTTGGTCCTCTTTCGATATTTTAGGGAAATTACAATTCTTCAGATATGTATCAATAGGATCCATTTGTGGGACATTTGTTTTTGCTTTTGCTGGTTTCAAATTGTATAGGTCGGGGTAGAATTTGAGAAATTCGGTAGCTATTGTGGCAGGGTTATACGATATTGCACCTTTTTTTAGTTTGATCTCCTTGATCTGTGTCTTACAGTAGTTTGTATCCCTCTTCATTTTTGAGCTAGAAGTCTATCTGCTTTGTTGCCCTTATCCTAGTATACTTGCTTAGTCCATTTTAATGCCTTTTCTGTGTTTTCTAATTGAATCTTCCTTAATTCCTCCCTTGCCATGTTAGCCGACCATATAGCTTCTTGGCAGGTTCTTTCTTATGTGCTTGCATTAGAATATCTTTAGTTAGAGCTTCAATCTTTTGTTTTTATTTATTTTTCTATATGAGGCTATAGATATAAGGGTCCCTTGAACAGTAGCTTTGTGGGCCTCCCATAGTAGGGCCTCTGAAACCACTGAGCTTGTGTTGAGTTGGCAATAGTCCTTAAGTGCTAGTTTGATTTTTTTTAATCTACTTTAGGGAAATTTAGAAGTGGTACATTTAGTCTCCATTGTTGGGGTCTTTGGTGAGTAAATGGGGTCTTAAATGTTATAGCAATGTGACACACTTCCGAGCACTACTGGGGATACTAGTGTAGCCAGGCTGGTTTCCTTGGCTATAAAAATATTCTACACAGTGCGCTCAACCTAAAACTACAACGTGATAATTGTAATATAAATGATAATATACTTCTAATGTGAAATCAAATATAAATAAAAATGTGATACAATCCCAAATACAACCATTAAATGGATTGTGAGATGGCTGCCTTAGAATAATATAAAAAGTCTATCCAACGACTTGTACCAACAAATTGAACAAACAAACAATAAAGTCCTGGCGCAAAATATCACAGAGAAATACCAGTCCTTCCTTCAGAAAAGATGGGTAGGGTAGAGGAAAAATGGAGTCCAGGACAGTCCTGATCACACGGTTCCTTTTTCTGTGTGGAATATTCTCTTGCTGCTGTTCCTTGATCCTAATCCTCTGCAGAGATAAAATACAAAAAAAAACAAAAAACCATTGCGCAGTATCCTCTGAGTAATGGAAACTCCTCTTCCCAGCCACTAGCTACTTACAGCAAAGCTGCAGGGAATGAGTGTTGATTGGTATCTTTATCTTTGGTTTCAAGTTTCTGCGGGAAACAATGGATCTCTCCGCGCCACATCTTGTCCTCAAGTATCTATTCTAGCACTCAGAGTCAAAGTGCCCAGAAGATATAGAAAACAGACATGGTGCAAATACCACTAATATAAAATGTATTAAAATGACATGACAAAACACCACAAGGTGTCGCACTCACATTTGCAATATGAGGGTTGAACCATCTACAACGTGCCGTCCACTGCCTGTAAGTTCCAAGCTGCATACACTAGTAGCTGGGGTTGGATCCTTCCTCCCTCCTCCTCGCGGCCGCGACTCCAATTAGATCCTCCCCCTGATGGCAAGACTACTAGGCTGCTGCTCTCTTCCTAAGTACACGGAGTGACGTCACCAATAAGCTCTACCCTACGCGTTTCGTAACTATCGCGTTACTTCGTCAGGGGTGTGGAACTTAGATGTGAACCTGAACTATATATATCCTGAAGCCTAAACGGAGTCTGCGCCTGATAGGACCATGAATTCTAATTGAGTACTCGCATCATAGAAAACAGCTAGTGGGCGTCCCCTCTCCTCGCGTCACGGCAATGATGCCGTGATATGCAAACTGGGTCCACCCCCTGTAGCGTGTATCACATCCCATAGGCTCCCGGACCTCCTGGTTTTCTTGGCTACTAAGTCTGCCCTCCTTGGCAGTAAGTCCTAGTAAGAGCAGGCCTGCCAGGAGTTATCATGGGTTTTCCCCACTCACAGTAGCTTCTTGAGTGACAGAGGAGGTGATGGGGCTAGGCCTGTGTGTGTCCAATCACTGGATTCAGACCTACTTCCATTGTACTTAAGGAGCTGCATGGCACAATGTAGTCAGTACCTCTACCTCCTTGAGGCTGGTCTACCATAACAACTGTGCAGGGCTCTGCCAAGTTTGTACTCCCTCCTTTGGGGGAGTGGAGGGGGGGGGACTATACCCTTTACCCCACCAGGGAGTAAGGGAAAACCATGGACTGCTTCGGGTGCCCTTCACCTGGAGTGGAGGTCCAGGGTACATCCTGAGGGCGAAGCCCCAAGAAGTAAGTTGTGTATGCTGTAAAATCTGCCAGTGCACTAAATAGTGATCCTGTTTGCAATCTCAGGCAAGAGGATATATTTCAATCTATCAGGGGGAGTGGAAGTACGTTCTCCTGCAGGTATTGTCTCCACATCCCTGGGGCCTGCAAGAGATTGAGGTGCGGACACCGTGAGAAATAATCTGATACTACCCCAGAAGCCTGTCCTGTTCTCCACAACAATACGCCATGTAGTGCACCACACCACACCACACCATGTAGTAGTGAAATCTCCCAGAGGGTGGGGGAAACACCGCTACACTAGAATGAGGTCTATTCCGGAGTATGATTCGTGCGGGACAGAATAAAAAGTGTAGTCTCTCTGTCCTTGATGTTTCGCTCGCCATGTATCCAGTAATGAGAACTCCTTCAATACATTTCTGAATTTCTTGGCATTGTGTGTGTGTGTGTGTGTGTGTGTGTGTGTGTGTGTGTGTGTGTGTGTGTGTGTGTGTGTGTGTGTGTGTGTGTGTGTGTGTGTACATCCGGGTGTCTTTGATTTACTTAGGTCTGGATTTGAGACAAAATGTAAGTCTCCTCCAACAATTAGAGGAAGCTGGGTTCGTTCTCCTAGTATCTCAAGGAACTATCTCAAAAACTGGTTGTTGCTGGTTTGGCGTGTATATCTTTAAGGTAATATCTATACCTGCCATTAGTTCAAACACGGCTATGTATCTTCCTTCCTTATCTCTCAAACCTTTGTGCACTTGGTGGGGAACATCTTTTTTTTTTTAACTAGGATAGTGACCTCTCCTCTTGGCGTGGGATGATGGGGAAAAAAGCCACTGGTAAGGCTCTCCTAAATATATTTTGGGGTTCCTGCACATCAAAATGAGTCTCCTGAATAAAAACTATATCTCCCTGTAACCTCTTTAACTCAGAGTGCTAATCTATGTTTTTTGTTTGAATTAAGGCCCATAACATTCATAGAAATTAGCTTTATAGGGATTGAATTAGTCATGCTAGATTTAATCTTTTCCCTTCACGCTTTTTCCATAGTTAGATAATCCTGGACGTATTGATCTAATTATGTATTCTCTGTCATAAATGGTGGAAGTCCTGGTACATCTATATTGTTGTTGAGGTTGGTCAGTGTGTGGGGTGATTTGGGGGGACATACATTTTAGCTTACTATTATTTCACATTTAAATTTAACTTGAACTGAGGCCACATTAATCTTAATCTAAGTGTCAGGGCCCAGGGCCTCTCTGACATCCTTATTGTCCGTACCGGGCCTCAGGGCAACTCACAAAGAATGGCCACTATGTATCTCCTGGGTTTAGCTATTGCTGCCCTGGAATTCTGCTGGTTAAAACATCTGAACACCTGTCATTGGTAAGAGTTAATAGCTATTAAGGGCCGGAAAGCATGTCCTTGCTCTCTCCCTCTTCACCATTCCTTAATATAGGACAAACAATGTTTACTACCTACTATGTCCACAAAACCAGGCTATAGGATGTTTTTGCTAGAAACATCTTCTATGAGTCCATGTGGTTGAAGAATATCTTTATTGATCCGACTTTTCGCCCTGTCCTGTTACCAGGTCAATCAACTCTCCAAATCAAATTCCAGTAGGCCTAAGTCTGGTGTGTCATTATCATGAAGCCGTTGGGATTCACTCACGATCTCCCCAGTTTCTGTCATCTTGGGTCATTGTTTCCCGGAACAGCTGGTCCTCCGGATTCCGTGCTGGTCTCTGTGCCTTGGGTGCACCTCTTTCCCTCCCACGTGGATGCGGGCCCAATGTGTGGAAGACGCTATCTGCCTCTTCCATGTAGCATAGTGAAAAAATAAGGGGCGCTAAAGTGAAAAAACAAAAAAAGAGTGATTATTAAATTATAATCTGTTATGGTTACCTCATACCATAAGGGTTGATGGGTTGTTTAAGAAAATTGACGTTCTGCAGCCGGAGTATAGGGGATCTCGATTCCCCTATAAACAGATAGGAAAACAAGAAAAAAAACTCTGGCGCATGAACCAAATGATCTTTATCAAATACAGAGATTACTGTGCCAAGGTGAAAAATGGAAAAAACCTTGTGCATGAACTAAGGGATCTATATTAAATAACAGAGCTTGCTGTGCCGAGGTGCCTAAGGATAAAGTATTCAAGATATATATAAAGTACAAAATATACATTTATTAAATATACAATATAAAATATAACATAAATGCACGAACAAAATGTTTAGACCCAAACCTTGTTTAAGCTTAATCAATACAATACATATACCGGAGAACACCAGTAATAGGAATGTCTACTCAAAAGAGGACCAATGATATGGCTGTCCAGCTTATTTTTCCCAATAGTTCTAAAGCTGGATGTTTAAGTTGATGTTATAAACTCCAGCTTACAAATGAGTAGATTTTTAACCTAAAACAGGATTTCAGAAGGATAGAAAAGGAAATCCTCTGTTTAATCTCAGGATGGTTTAAATTTCCATTAATTGAACTGGCTTCTTGTAGTTCTACCATTTTATGAACAGATCTTTAAAAAGTCTTGAATGTAAAAGTCACAGCAATATTTGCCGTATACGTGTAACGGATCAGGGGACTCACGCTCCCCAGCGTGTCCCCGTCACCTCTGTTCCCACAACTTCTAGCCCTCCCTCTTCCCTGCGGCCTCACTCTCTCCCTTCCTTTCCTCGCGGCCGTTCCTCTGCGGTGCGGTTGGCATACCCTGACGCGCGTTCGGGTCACGTGCACGGCTCCCGCAATGTGCGCGCGTTCCCGGTCACCCGCTCCCCTCCACGGCACCCGCGTCCCTCGGCGTGCCTCTTTTCCCCCAGCCTCCACATTACCTTGCTCCTCCGCCTCTCCTTCCATCTCGCCTTCACTGCCAAGCGCCCCCGCGGCGGGGCGTCCCTTGCGCTCTGTGACATGCGCGGGGCACGCGCATAGTACTCTTACAGAGGGCGCGCGCACCCGCTCCAGTTATCTGCCGCCCCTTAACTCTAGCTCCGCCCCCCGTGGCTTACAAGCCATCTCCCTTGATTATTCCCCTGTCTCCTCCCCTGCTTTCTCTGGCCTATCCCTGCAAGCTCCCACTCTAGCCTCTGCTCCTCCTCTCTTCCCTATTGGTTTTCCCTCCTTTATAACCCCACTCTGTCCTCTTACTCATTGCTCTGCATAGCTTTCCTGTGGCTCCTGTGTGTGCAGTGTCTATGCCTAACTCCCTTGTTTGTTTCAGCGCTGGTTCCTGTCCCTGCTCCTGTTTGGATTCCCCTGGCTTGAACTTGTGTACTGCTTTGGATTTGACTACTCTGCTTTCTCCTGCCCTTGAACCCTGGCTTACGGACATCACTACGCTGCTTTCTCCAACCCTTGAACATTGGCTTACGGACATCACTACGCTGCTCTCTCCAATCTTTGAACTCTGGCACACGGACATTACTATCCGATCTCTGGCACCCCGGACTCTGCAAGTATACGTTAACCCTTTATTACCAGGCCCGGCAACGCATTACCACACTCCAGGCACGCCCTCACTGCAGTGGGTGCGTGTTATACCCTTACCCACCCCAGTACTTGGGACTGGCCAGGTCTGCGGGCATACAGGCGTTACAGTAAGACACCCTGTGCAGGGGATTTGTATGATAATTAGTGCGTTGCTCCACTCAGGCAATATTGCTCAGGTTTAGGTAAGGATTAGATGTTACCTTATTTTCTGCCGTTTTTACGTTAACCAAATTAAAAAAATGTAGCTCTCTGGGACCTCATACAGGCTACCAGGTTTGCAGCCGTGTAGTTACAAAAAAATAAAATCTCTACCATATATAAAATTTTCATAGATAAAGATAGTACAATTCAAACAAACACATGGGAAAGGGATTGAGGCATACAATTACCACTGGAAGAATGGCTTAAAGTCTGGGAAATAAACAGCAAAGCCTCCATATTGGTCAAAATTATTGAAAACATACACAAAATTATGCGCGGACGGCAGGCAACGGAAGCAGTGGGGAGTCTGACGACCGGGAGGAAGACCAGGCTGTGCACAAGTCTGGACGAACCACCCGATCCTCACCCGTACCACTGCATTGCCTTCATCATCTACTGGGACAGACTCCACGCGGACACCTAACCATCTGGGAGGCAGTCAAGGCAGAGACTGAAAACTTCACCATTCCATGCCATTTTTTAATGGTCGCTTGTTGTTCTGTGAAACATACACCATACTCAAGGTGGATATAGAGGTTTTAATGTAAGTGTGCTTCCTTAACGCCATATCTCCAGCATACCAATGTGTTTTAACCCTTCCTGATTGTGGTCCCTCTGTCTGTTTACATTGCATGTGTCCTGGAAACCTGAGTAAGACATCGCGCCGGAGGATCCCCCCTTCTTTACTCTTCTGTAACAATCAAGAGGTTGTTGAATCACCTCTTACAGAGACTCTGGCAGCAGGACTTTACTCCAGAAGGGACTGAACTTTGAACCCATTTTATACGGTTGGCGCAGTTATTTTATTTTCTATACACAAAATTATGTTTAGATAGTATTACACCCCTGCAAAACTAATATATTCCCAAACACATCAGACAGATGCTGCATGTGGTAATAAATGTACTATGCTTGAATGCCAGCTTATCCAGCCTTTCTGGTCCAAAGTTATATCTACCATAAATGATATATGCAACATTAAGATGCCAAGTGATTTATGGATCGCAGTCAATAGAGACTGGGATACAAACTTAAAAAATTGCTAGCACTCCAATTGTTAAATGCTGCCAGGTGTGCTCTATTCTGGAAATAATGCGCAGTCCCACAGGAAACAATGTGGATTACAAAAGTATGGTGCCATGAATACACACAATGGTTTGGCCTCTCTGAGTCATGCCACTTCACTTGAGAGAGAGAGAGAGGCCGAAACGTTGTGTGTACTCATGGCACAATAAAGTTTAAATTTGTTCAAAAATCCTAAGTGGCCTGGTTCATCATCTCTTTACTGGATATACTGTATTATTTACTGGTCTTCTCTGGGACCAGGAGCACCGGTAACTGTATCTTTTCTCCTTTCCGTTTTTGGTGTGTAGCAATTTTGTTTACAAACGTATGAGACATTTACACCATGGAAAATGTAATCGGTATAACCAGAGACAACATAGAGAGATTTGAAAAGACATGGCTCTGTTGGCAAAGCCACACGTCCTCAATCCAAAGGGGAAAATTCCTAAACTGAATACCACTCCCAATATGGACAGAGCAACCACTGATGGACAACCCAAACGCACAAACCAGAGACGCTTGACTGCTCACTTCAGCATGAAAACGCTCTGGAAGGTCTCTCCTCGCACCAATGCCCCTATTTTTTACAATGTACTTGACCCCTTACCTATATTCCCTCCCTACGTATGTTTTGTCCACTCCTTAAAAAAAAAAAAAAAAAAGGGGGTCAGACGCCTCGAAGACTATATGTTGTTTCACCCAATACATCAATAAGGACTAACATATGCTACGATTTGCCACCATTGATGGGATAACAATGCTGAAACTGACATGAAAATAAAAAATTGGACAAAAACAAAAATGGGGATTGGCTTATATGTGGATTTCAGCAAAGATCAAGATGCCCATTTTCTATGATCTGCCTCCAAAACACACACACACACACCCCTTAACAATGAAAAATAAATCCCTGCTTGTCCTGAAAAGGCCTCAAACAAAGGAAAAAGTTAGGGAACCCACTGAGTTTTCTAATTGAGGCTAATTTTGGTTTGTTTGCTACACTGTAATTAACTAACTAAAAATTGTTATTTGATGATTAAGATTCTAGAGTGAAATGTGTTCTGTAGGTTCTTGTGCTGTTCCTACATCAGGGACTTTGTTTCAGCGGCGTGCAGCTGCTCTGGTTGATTTACAGTGCTGCGGCTGTGGCTACTCATAAATAAATCCTCTTATATAGTTGTTATGAACACCTGTTAGATCATCTGTCAGCGAAGCAATGCTCACATTTATCATGGTGCGGTAGTTATTCTACCTCAATCCATTTCCAACTGACTCGGCCTCCATCAGTGGATTACTATTACCCCGCCGTAATTGCTCATTCCCAGTCCATGTTACAACTTGCAGATAAAAGATTTCACTACTCTGGCCAAATTTCATAAATAAAGGAGCAGTTCAGTGCAGTAAAAGTTTATTTTTGTCATCGTTTGTCACACCGTTATTCTATAAATCAAATAGAATCGCCCTCTTGCCAGCTCAGGCGTTACTGTCAGTCCAGAGATGGAAATGGTCTGTTTCTCCCCTCTAGATGAGATGACATGTCTCTCAGGCAGACCCGGCTTATGACTTTGTTTCGCCCATTCTGTTTTATTAGCCCTTCAGAAAATAAAATCCTCCGGGAGCAGGGACTAGGCTGGTAAAATAGATATAGAAAACACAGGATGACAGGCGGCTTAAGCCGTCTGAGGAAATTCCTTTATGTCTCGCGTTAAAATAGAACACTGGAAATCACCTGCTTGGACCTCGCCACATTTTAAATCACATCAAGGACATTAAACCACTGGAAATGGCGGGCATCATTCTTTACACATAAAGATGGTTAATTGCAAGAATGTGACACATCTGAGTGAGATTTATAGCGATAACGCGCGTTTGTTTAGATCTTTAACACCTTCAGCGCCAATGTCGAATTTTTTTTTAACATTTTATTTTTTTACCCTTTTTGCTGCCAGAGGTGCCTGCAATGCATTGCTTTATTAAAGGGTTGCTTCTTCTGGTAGAAAGGGGGTTAATACATTTTGTTTTAAAGCAATTGCAGCACTAAAGAGAGTAAAGTTATTTGGAGGATTTGCACAGATTAAAAAAAAAAAAGGAGATTATATATATATATATATATATCACCTAGGCAGAGGCAACATAATTCTTGTTTTGTCTTAATGCAATTAAATATATTAAAAAAATTTTTATCATGTCCCAGATAGTAAACAGAAATATTATTAGCCTTTGGGGATTTTCAATCTTAACAGTAGTGCAGAAGTGGATAAGCAAAAAAAAATAAATAATAATGATAAATATACAGTATCTTGCTTATTCTTATTGTCTTATCTCCCAATCTGCATTGTCCCTGCACTTTTATATCTTAGATTTGTGCTCCAGAACCGCACTGGAATTGATGTCAGTGGTGAGCTCGTTGCTTGGCAGCATGATGAAGAATTTGATGGTAATGCAGTCCCTGGGTAAAATAAAAAAAAAAAGTGAGCGTAAAAGCTGAAGGAACAGGGCAATAGAAGGGTTTATAGTTGACATTATACTTCAGAGTTGGTTCTAATTCAAGTTACATTCTCCATAGCTATTATGTAGCTCATAAATTCAATCAAATGTTTTACTGTTACTATAAAAAAATGACAGGAGGGGGGTTTTATGTTGTAAGTTTAGTCAGTTTCTCTCTGTGTTATACGAGATTTCTCTGGCCATTATGCTATTAAAAGCTCGGCTTTGAAGGGCTGAAGTCCTACATTACTTTAGTTTACCATAACACATTTTAGGTAACGTTTTATGTAAACAGCTTTGACAGTGTGTTTTTTTTCCCCATTGCTGGAAACTTGCTCCCTCGCCATAAAACAAATATTAGTTGCATTTCTGGGTTTCGTTGGAAATTATCCCCATTAATTTCCTCTAATAATAATGACAATCTTTGGGTTTCTTTATGTTTACTGCATTATTTCTGTGCATGGGAGATATGTATTGTCTGTTGAACAATTTTAAACCTTTAACATTTGGCATCTGTCTTAGTTTCATTTTAAATTAAAATATTTTTTTTAGCAAGACAGATACACAATTGTGTAATCAAAGTCACATGGAGTATTAAATGGGCTAGGCAGGATTTGAACTTGGAAGCTTGTTGATGTAAACCCAAGCACCCTAACATCTACAGTAAGTCTCCAACCTACAGTATCAGTAGTTTTTGGAATTCCAGGACAATGAAAGTGTGCTCACCAAGGTAATTGCAGTCTAAGTCAATACAATTAGCTCTGTTGCATTAGGACTGTTTAACGCACAGATGGAGAATAACCAGTATTATAGGCTAGAGCAGTAAAATTCAGGGCATTATTGAAAACCCTGCTCTCTGATTGGTTAAAATTCCGGGCATTATCCAATCAGTAATGCCCGGAATTTAAGCAGCTTGCAATGTGTAGTTTTCAATGTGTTTATTTCCAGCCAATCGGCTTTCAGAACAGATGAGACAGGGCAGGGGATTCATCTGAATGAAGTAATAGCTCTGAGACAGGGCAGGGGATTGGTCAGGATGTATCAGCCACGGGTTGACTCCTCCCCCTCCCGAGCTGACTGAGATTTTCTGAGCAGATTCAGTTGAATTGGGGGGGAGGGGCGGGGAGATGGTGTCTGCAAAGAAGTAAGTGGCTGTCTGCAGTTTGTTTGTGGCTGCAGTTTGTGTGTGTCAGTAGCATTGTGTGTGCTGTGCTGTTGTGTTATATATCTGTGTAGAGGTGCTGTGTGTGTGTGTGTGTGTGTGTGTGTGTGTGTGTGTGTGTGTGTGTGTGTGTGTCAGCAGCAGTGTTTATGGGTGTAGCATGTGTGTGTAGCAGCAGTTTGTGTGTGTGTGTAGAGGTGCTGTGTTGTATGTAGAGGTGCTGTGTTGTGTGTAGAGGTGCTGTGTATAGAGGTGCAGTGTGTGTGTGTGCATGTTGTGTGTATAGAGGTGCAGTGTTGTGTGTGTAGAGGTGGGGGGGAGAGTGCAAAGTTTAGTAAGTGGCTGCATTTTTTATTGTGGCTGCAGTGTGTGTGTGTTGTGCTGTTGTATGTGTAGCAGTAGTTTGTGTGTGTGTGTAGAGCTGATGTGTGTGTGTGTGTGTGTGTGTGTGTGTGTATAGAGCTCCAGTGTGTGTGTGTGTCAGCAGCAGTGTTTATGGGTGTAGCATGTGTGTGTAGCAGCAGAGTTTGTGTGTGTAGAGCTGCTGTGTGTGTAGAGCTGCTGTGTTGTGTGTGTAGAGCTGCTGTGTTGTGTGTGTGTGTGTGTGTGTGTGTGTGTGTGTGTGTGTAGAGGAGGTGCTGTGTTGTGTGTCTAGAGCTCCAGTGTGAGTGTGTGGTGTGCTTGAGTCTGTGGTGTGCTTGAGTCTGTGGTGGGCTTGAGTGTGTGGTGGGCTTGAGTGTGTGGTGGGCTTGAGTGTGTGGTGGGCTTGTGTGTGTAGAGGTGTGTGTGTGTGTGTGTGTTGAGCTGCTGTGTGTGTGTACACAGAGGGGGCGGCAGTTTGTGGATATAGATATCTGCAGTGTAAGCGTATATAGAGGTGGTTTCATGTATTTACCATTTTATTTTAATAAAGAAATCTATTTAACTATTCAAAAGTGTCTATTATTTATGAAAAAAGCCTACATTTAGCCTATAATAGTAATAATCCCCTCAGAACAGGGCATTACTGGCCAATAATGACCTGGCTGGGTTAAAGTCCCTCGGCTTCGCCTCGGGCCTTCAACTCTTCCAGCCAGGGCATTATTGGCCAGTAATGCCCTGTTCTTCGGGGATTATTACTTAATTAACACATACATAGGGGCCTATGCAGAGAGCAGCGAATTTTAAAATTGGCGAATTTATTAAAAAGTAGCTTTTTTGGAGAGTTTTATTCTCCATATGCAGAAAAGTGCGAATTCTGCTATGTTTAACATGAATGCGTGTGGCGAGTTTAAATTAGCGAGATGCGCGCTTCAGAAACGTGTAAAAACAAATTCGCGCCTTTTTTTTCCCTTTGCAATGGCCGCGAGCGGCAGCTTCTTGCCAATTTTTTCTGGCGAGGCAAAAAGGAGACAATCGCGCCATTTTATTGGCGCGAACAGCCGCTAGATGCCGTTCGCGCCTCTCTGCATTAGGATATTTTTAAAACTGGCGAGATTGAGGTTCTCGCCAGCCGCGAGGCGAGTTTTACAAATAGAAAAGAAAAATTGGCGCGTTTTTCGGAACTCGCCATTTTCTGCTGTTTTCTGCGCGATTTTCTCCAAAAAATGGCGAATTTCGAAATAGCGCTGCTCTCTGCATAGGCCCCATAATGGTTTATCACACCTTACTGCTTAGATCAGTGGTTTCCCACCTTTTTTTGGTTAGGGAACTCTGCGTGAAATTGTGCGGAACCCCAACCCTATCTAACAGTGTCTGAGATCAGAAGCATTGTAAGGAACCCCAACCCTCTCTAATAGCGCGTCTGAGATCAGGTGCATTGTAAGGTACTCCAACCCTCTCTAATAGCGCGTCGATCAGGTGCATTGTTAGGAACCCCAACCCTCTCTAATAGCGTGCCTAAGATGCATTATACATTTTTTTGTATTTGATACAATTTTCAAATGACCTGAAAATTACAGGGAACCCACGGGGTCCTAGGAACCCTGGTTGAATAACACTAGCTTAAAATAAGCCATTTACACTAAATAAAAAATATATCTTTACTCATTAATTTTGTTTTCAATTTTGCTTTCAGTGTCCAGCAGTTGGTGGGATGGTTCAACGAGTACAGAATGCTCTTAAAGTTCATTTATATTAGTTTGTTAGACTTCCAACATACTGAGGTCTTAACATAACATCCACATTTCAAGGAAGTTCATTATGACTAATTTAGCTGCAAAAGAACATTTTATTTTCTGCAATATCAACTTTTTTCTGTCACTTGGGTTATTTTCACTTTACTTTATCCAGTAAACACATTTATACCCTTATGATTTATTCTGAGTGAATGAGAGCTTGTGAACTTCTATTTCATTTTGCTGGATTTATAATTTGAACATAATCAGGGTGGCGCTAATAAAAGACTTATTCAAACGAACATCATGTCTACTAATTTCAGTAATGGTAAAAATAGGAAAGCAAGAGCTCCAGGCTCTAAAATGTCCCTTTTTGTCACCTTGGAAATTAAGTAGAATAATGGCTTTGCTGATGGATTTGCTCTGATGTCTGAATTACTTACAGATTATCTACGGCTGCTGCATTAATGGCTTACAAAACACCTGTCCCGTGATTCTCTCTGCAGGATTGATCTAAAACCTATACATCAAACGTGCAAAGTGTTGTATAAGAACAATAGCTAGATACCACATAAATCTCTATATCAGATCTTGGATCTGAAGAACGATTGTTGCCTTTTGTTTCTTGAAACTCATAACAATCATCACTGCAAATTAACTTTGTTTGTGTTTGTAAAAGTTGTGCATGATCTAGTTTTCAGGCCTAATACTTTCAAATATTTAATTACCCAAAACAAGTTTGGCAGTATTGGAACTGCAACCTTTTTTTTAAAGTAGTAGGCTACAGCTGTTGGTAAATCTCTAATTGGAGAAACTCGGACACACTCCCTATTTGCATGTACTTTTCAAGAATATTGACACATGCAATATAATCACTCTATAAAGCTTTCGGAGAAAGGGACAGGCTTCTGGAGATAAGTGGATACACTTTTGCCTTTACTGTACTCTGCTATGAATCTTGGGGTGAATCTTGGGGACACTCCAGCTGTGACACCCACTACTTTAGTGTCACACTATTTTCCTAATACTGATTTTGCCCGATTATAAGGCAACATTTTAATTTTTTTTCAATCAAATTATGTTGAAAAGCATATACTCGCCTTATAATCGGGGCCCGTCCACTTTGCGAGTCAATCAGCTGTCGGATGTATGAGGTACCTGTAGTAGGGTAAAACGGAGGAAGCTCCACCGTGGTGGCCTGAAGCAGCCATGTTGCTTGTGGCAGGAAGCTCAAGACACAGGCAGAGAGAGACTGCGTTTGTATATATATATATATATATATATATATATATATATATATATATATATATATATATATATATATATATATATATATATATATAGTGTTCGACAAACCTATACATTTGCTCGCCCCGGGCGAGTGGATTTAACATCGTGGCGAGCTCCTATTGGCCCAAGCAGCACACAAGTGGTACTAGGTGGTGAGTAGATTTTTTTTGTTCGGCGACTAGATTTTTTGGTGATTTGTCAACCACTGTATATATATATATATATATATATATATATATATATATCACTGTTCCTCTCCCCCCTCCCCCCTCAGTGGGAGATGCACAGATTCTGCTACCTGTGTGTGGTGCGGATACCTGTTAGGATCAGGAGAGCTGAGTTGGATCTGCGTTGGTATGGAGACCAGGACAGGTTCAGGTTCTTTCTCTGTAGTTCTTTCTCTTGGTGGTTAGCGCCTCCAGCCGTAGTGGCCTCCAGGGTGTCCAGAGATCAGCCCCCACTATTGCACACGTCTCCCTCCTGCACAGGGACTGACACTCAGACAGGAGGAGTATAATGAATAAGGGTCTTTATTGGATGGCATTCACTGCAGTTCTTCCTCACAGCGGTGCGGAGTCTCAGAGGTGCCAGGTCTCTGAATGGTGATTGTCCCTGATCTTACAGGGCGTCTGTGGATTGAATCAGATGTTCCCCCAGCACAAAGGCTTTGGGTCAGCACGCTCATCCCATGATGGGAGAGACTCACAGCTCTACTGCTCTCTCTTAATCCTCCAGAGCAGGACTGACTAAATTTGCCACTCCCTCCTAGGAGGAGCCAGAAGGGGTGGGCTCATGATCTATACCTATACCAGATAGGCTTACACAGGCCATGAGTCACCACCACACTTCTGTCACTCATAAGAGGGGCATGAGGGCAGGGGGGGGGGGGTCAAAAGCCCACAGATTAACCTATCATAGCCTAGACTGCTAGGAGTTACATGTCAGGGAGGAGAGATAGGCCAGAAGATACAGATCATGTTACATTCTCCCCTAGGTGAAATCCCCAACATCCTCGCTTGGGACCAAATTTAGTGCACCATCTGTCAGTCCAGGACCTGAAAGATAACATAAGTTGCACATAACCATACATGCTGCAATCAACAAAAAAACAAATCACCCACTGACTACAGTGATGATATTTATACTATTACTCTTTAACCAGCAGAGTGCAGAACACTATTTATAGTATTGGGGATCAGGCTTCTTAATAGCCCGTCCCTCGAAGTCCTTCACCCAAACAGAGTATACTGTATGTAGAAATACTTGTAGAGAAAAAGAACCCCAACGGAGAGCACTCAACAGTGCACAAAAACAGTGAAGGAGGTAGTGTAGGATGCAATGTGTATATTGAGTAAATTAAAATATCATTTATTGGAGTCTTAACTCAATTAAAATAAAGCGGACACTAAGTACCAGGGTGATATGTGCTAGTAGGCCAAAAAAGCGCAGCGAAAATAAAAGGCACCAGACTCGTGTGTTAAGTGTTGGCTCTACCCTTGATCATATATGCAGGGTAAAGTCAGGTGTTATGAACAGCCACAGGTATCTGCGTAATAGGTGTATAGATAACAGATAGAACCCCTATCTACTTAGTTACATGAACCAAGTTAGTATATACCACAGTGGGTTAATGTAGGGATGAGCAGATCACTGCTTAAGTCCCTGAGTGGTGCTTCTTGTGTCAAGACGCCATAGTGGTATAATATCACACACACTCGCTATAAACTCCCCCCACGTCAGTCTCCTGTGGGGGGGGGGGGGATAGTATATAATAATGGCAGAAAAAGGATTGCTGCAGACCTGTGAATAGAGAAAATGTAGATCACAAGTAGTGTCTACTAACACTTGAAAAAAATAAAAAACAACACGAGGTACTGGTAGCATAAAACTGGCAGTAACCGCGACCAAATTGTAACAAACATACACACTTCTGCTAATGCCTGGTGTGTCACAGGTCTCCGCGGTTTCTGCCTATTCAAATCAATATCGAGCTAATGCTCGCATGTAACTTTCTGTAAGAGAGTGTTACTCTGGGTCAGGACACGCTCCGATCACGAGCGTTGGTCCCGCCCCCTTGACGTAATGACGTCACTGCCGACGTACGTTTCGCTAGGCAAGAAGCTTTCTCAAGGCTGGGCTTTTTTCGCTGCGCTTTTTTGGCCTACTAGCACATATCACCCTGGTACTTAGTGTCCGCTTTATTTTAATTGAGTTAAGACTCCAATAAATGATATTTTAATTTACTCAATATACACATTGCATCCTACACTACCTCCTTCACTGTTTTTGTGCACTGTTGAGTGCTCTCCGTTGGGGTTCTTTTTCTCTACAAGTATTTGTTCATTATCTACCCCTGATTGTAGCACCACAGATTTATCTTCCAGCAGTTGCGAGGGTATATTCCTTCCCTTCCCCCTCCCCAGCCCTTCCCTGAGTTCGTGTATACTGTATGTAGCCAGGTCCCTCTTGCCGTATTAACTTCCCTCCTGCTGGTGCGCGAGCCGCGCGTTACTAAGGGTTGCGGTCGGTTGCCAGGGACGCGATCGGGCCGGTTGCCGGGGACGCTATCGGGCCGTCGTTAAGGCTGCGATCGCGTTGCTGCGGTTCCGTCGGTTCGCGGAGCAGGGCGCCGCCATTGTTAGGGGTGTTGCGCATGCACAAGGGCTAGGAGCACCAGGAGGACTGCAGGGAGCTCGCGCCTGCGCAGTGGAGGCCCAGAAAGCCCGCGAAGCACTAGCCTATGACAGGAGGGCTCTGTAAGAGGACTTCAAGTCCCATGAGCCTCTGGAACGGCCCCATGACGCCAGGGAGCCAATAGGGCTGTAGGAGCTCTGTTGGCAACATAGAGATACATTTCGCGCGCAGGGACCACGTTAGCAGTTGGTGACAGGAGCAGCTAGGGGAAGGAGGTAGGGTGCTGGAGTCAGTGACTCCTGGCACTAGGCCAGTACTCCCCTAGGCCCCAGATAGCCCTGAGTCACCCTAGCGGAGTGTGATAAGGACAGGCCCTAGGTTAGGGACCCTGCCCCATTATCTATACGCTAGTTAGGAATCCAGCAGACGCTGTGCTTTCCGCTGCGAGGCTTGGGTTTAAGCTTGGCCTCTAAGAGACTGCTAGACTATAATTGCGGAGGCCCAGTACGGATTGACTGCGGCCTGTGGATATCAGCCCGGTTCTCGTCAAGGTACAGACGGCGGGGAGAAGCGGTGATATTATCCACGCCGGAATTCACCCCAACTTCGGAGGACATCCCAGCGATTCCCTGCGGTATAGCAGTACCCGTGGCTGGAGCCCGGGCAGGTAACTCACCAACTCACGTGCACCAACAAGGCCTATCATCAGACATAGTGGCTGCGCAGTCACACACATATACACACACGCTGGTCTATGAATTGGGAGTGCGAGACTTTGGGTGGGACTCACTGGACTTGAGGGTGGGATCATTGTGTTGGGACAGTAGCGTCCACCGTGACGCATAAAGTGTGGACACCCTCCGTGGTGTCCGTTAGCGTTAACCTCAGGGAGACGTTGAGTCAGGTTGCCTTTAGAAAGGGACACCTGTTGTTACCTGTTGACATTGCATGTTTCTAGGCACAGCAGTAAAAGGTATTCGTTCTTATCCAATCAGTTGTATGTGGTTATTGGGTATTGTCCTGCGAGGAACCACTCCCCCTCTGGTGGGAGCCATCGCAGGTGGAGGTGCTGCACCATTGTAATTGTATATGCTAGTATATTGCCCCAGGTTCCCGTGGCGGAAGCTCAGCCCTCCTGTGAGCCAACAGGTAATGCACAACACCGAGTAACACTATATGTTTCCTGCAACCCCACACTATATCTGCGATTGGGGGGGGGGGAAACCCGTTACATGTACTTTAGGGGCACCCGCTTGTTGGCGAACTTCCACTCTGTCTATATATACACACACACACACACACGTCCCTATGAGCCATTCCCTCAGCACAAATATTAGAATCAGTCACAAATTCTGTGTAATTAGTTTTCGACTGTAAATAATCAGTGGCCGCCAGCTTAAGCCACTCATGCTGGTGATCTTCTATTTCCTGCATAACAGGTTCTGGCACATAAGGGAAATTATAGCCATGAGACTGACGATATCTGTTTCTTATGGCTCGGTCAGCTCAGCTAAGTCTCAGGACCTTACGACCAGTTCCCTGGCCAGGTAATACCCAGAACCCTGGGTCAATAGGGTCCGCCTCTTGATACAGTGGGCCCTTAGGTATTCGAACACCCAGATTAATCTCCCCCTCTCGTTTACGGAGGGCCTCACCTGATTCTTCTGGAGAGAATGCACCTTCTTCCCACCGGTATTCACTATTGAGCCACTAACAACACAAATAGAGTATATTTGATCTCAGGGGCATAACCCTAAAACATGGGGTCCCACCACTTAAGGGGCTCCCTGGACAACAATTTAGGTCTAGGGCCAAAAGGTCAGTTGCTGTGGTATACTTGAGAAGATTCCCCAGAGGTATCATATAGTTGAAAGGTGGACCTAGAGGAGTCCCTAAATGACCCAAACGATCCTCTAGATGATGGTCTTTTGTTATTGCGAGATAACATAGGCACAGTACATTCTGATTTGTCTGTATCACTATCCTCCTTCCCATAGGACCAATCCCGAATGTCAGGGGACAACCCAGGGCGCACTGTGACACTGTGGAATGTAGACAATACAAACATGGAGGTGACAGGATCAACAGAAATGCACCCACTAACACCAGGTGTAGCGATAGGACACATAATCTCCTCTGATACAGGTGTCTCTGGGAGTAAAAAAGTAACTGAACTGGGAGCAGAACTTGGCCGGGCAGGTATATACAGGGCAGGCCTACTGCAGCCTTGGGCTGGAGATGGCAGAGCAACATCCGGGACACGATATCCATGGCTGGAGCATTGTACCACAAAACAGAGGGCATCAGGCGGTAAAGGTCCCAACTTCACCACAGTGGGAGCCAGTGGTGAGTCAGAAACAATAGAGACGGCAACAGACGCAATCTTAGTGACGTCAATGTCCTGCGATAGTCTTGCGAAAGCACCTGTCTGGCTCAAGTTCAATGACTCCAGTGAGGACGTCAATTTCGGTTGAACCGGAAGTAGGTCACCGGACCACTCTCCAAACAGGGCCCCGCCTGGTGGCTCCGCATCGGTGTAGGCCGCAACGGACTCCTGTTGAAGGAAAAGAGTGGAAGTCTCGCCCATCCGTAGGTAAGGGACGTCGTCGGCTTACACAAGGTTCCGCAACCAGTAGAGTCTTTACATCGACTCCTTCTCTCTCAGGCACAGGACCAGCAGTAGCACCGATGTCATCAGGGATCGCGCAGCTTCTTGGATGTTTCGGAACCTTTCGCAGTCTCCGGAATGGACGCGGTGGGGCTGGTACTCCTATCCGGACGGCAGTTAAGAGATGGGCTCTTATCCACAGATTCCGCCTGGTAGAGGTCATCTACTTCGGGTGGGGTCACCTCCGCCAGGATGCAATGCCAAGGCGGGCCAGTTGCCCGGGCGACCATGCATGTGGAGCTACCTTGCTCCGCAGTCACCTGGGGACTCACACCCGACACCCCTGGGGCAGTCAACTCACTCTCTGGGACTTTGGCAGGTACTGATCCCAGTCCTGGGAACATTGGTACCATCACAGCAGCCTTTAGCGCCGAAAGGATGCAACTGTTTTGCAGATCTTTTGCAATTTTGCACACAGCATCCCATGCGGTCCCGTGTTCTTGGCGGGAGCACCATTTCGTAACTCATGCACATGCCACCACACGGTGACTGCCATTTTAAAGACCTTCCTTGCACGCTGTCCCTCTGATCTGGGCTGGGAACCACTTTTCTTAGGTTGCATATTCTGAGGCAGAAGTTACCTTCCAGTTTAAGCAAAAACCCTTTCAGTACGTTGCACATAATAATTTTCATTCAGAGTGCCTGTGACTTCCTGTGCATCCACGACTAGTAGTTCTGTGGTGGGTCAGAGGTTCAGGCACCTGAGTTCGTCCAGGCACCCCTTCCGCAGCCCACTTCAACAGCACCTTACGCCACCCTGCTCTAGCACTGACACTGTAGATCTCTTCAGAGATTTTTGGACCAAGTTACCCACCTATCCCCTCCAGACATCCACAGCTATCAATACCCAGGGTGACTCAGAACCAGCAATAGCCCTTGCTTCAGCACAAGACCTCTTATTGGGGCAGACTAGACTATAGTTCCCTGGCGGGGAAAGTGTTCCCTGGTTATGGTATGCCGGGGTCCCCTGGACACTATATCTAATCCACCCCCCCCTCTCCTCCATGACACTCGTATGAAAGCATATCCTTCTATGTCAGCACAGTTTGCTTCACTAGGGCAGACCAGACTATAGCTTCCTGGTGGAGAATGTGTTCCCTGGTTATGGTAGGCCGGGGTCCCCTGGACACTATATCTAATCCCCCTCTCCCTTTTGGCATTCTGTCTGAAGCGTACTTTCGTCTGTACCTTTACTTGCTGCTTTGCTCTCTCTGTAAAAGCCTGCCCTGATCTCAGACCTCCATTTGTAGCACTGTTCCCAAATAAGCACCAAAATCAGATAACCATATCAGTGATATTGCTGAATAGGAATTGGTACATTTATGCAGGACTCATTAGTCCCTTAGTCAGCAATTAGTGTTTATAGCCTGTTTCATCTGTACAAGTTATCTGTGTGGATTTGTCATGCATTAATATTCTGCTTTAGACAGTGAATTATATTTTTCCATCAGGCTTTTTTTGTGTGAGAGACCGGACGGTCAAAGTGGTGGGGGGCTGTACACATGCATCCACACCACTGTGTAATTGTGCTTATTTGGATCATTATTTCAGGCAGTTACTAACATTCACTCTGTATCATTTAGGTGTTAGCTACATGTTCTCTCAGTTTAGGGATTCTGTGGATTGTTTTAATTTTGAGTGTTGTTTGTTATGTTATTAATAAATTTGATATTCTTTGTATACCAGAGTGCTTCAGTTGGGATACTTTTCTTTTCTTGTTTCGTGTATATATATATATATATATATATATATATATATATATATATATATATATATATATATATATATATATATATATACACGAAACATATATATATATATAAAAAAATAAAAAGCAGTTGGCACACTGAAAACAGGTTATCCACTGATGCGTATCCCATATATGCACATACACAGAAAGATTTTACCAGATAGAGATCCAGGAAAAACGAGACAGCACACAGTCAGGGAAATCCAAAGCTAATGTATTCAGGATAAATACATAGGCACTGCATCCAATGTTTCGGTCATCAGAATGTGACCTTCCTCAGGGACGTGCAGTGTGTGAATGTTAGTGCATACCCTTATATACCCACATCTATCAAACCTAAGTGATAATAAATCATGCTCACCTGTGTAAAAACGAAAAAACCACCAAAAACCTTGCATAACTAGCTGTTGTGGACCGCAGCCCTATGCAGGAATGCACCACCATCTTGTTTAGGAAGTAAAAATCAGTCCTGGTGTACTATGAGTGCCCACAAGGCTCATTCAATCCAACCAGGGTCTACTGCGCATGTGCAACACAAGCGCTATGTAATACAGTAGAATAGCCTCTATATTAATGGATATAAGGTACAAAGCTATTAAAAAAAAAAAAAACATGTTGCAATATCTAAGCAAACAGCCATGGGGTTTGCACAGCAGTCCTAACACACCAATTCAACTATAACTGCTTGTATGTGCCTTAAAGGGAGGAGGGGGGGGGGGGGGGCGGGGTGGTGGTGCTGGTCGCGGCCTTTCCTCTCATTCCGACCTCCCCCTGTGTGTAGAGTGAGTGTGTGTGTGTGTGTGTGTGTGTGTGTGTGTGTGTGTATATATGGGAGAGAAAGTGTATGTGTGTTGGAGAGTGTGTGTGTGTGTGTGTATATGGGAGTGTGTGTGTGTGTGTGTGTGTGTGTGTGTATATGGGAGTGTGTGTGTGTGTGTGTGTGTGTGTGGGTGTGTATATGGTGTGTGTGTGTGTGTGTTGTGTGTGTGTATATTGTGTGTGTGTGTGTGTGTGTGTGTGTGTGTGTGTGTGTATATGGGAGGGTGTGTGTGTGTATATGGGAGTGTGTGTGTGTGTGTGTGTGTGTATATGGTGTGTGTGTGTGTGTGTGTGTATGGTGTGTGTGTGTGTGTGTGTGTGTGTGTGTGTGTGTGTGTGTGACACACCAGAGGTACCCCCCAATCAGTCACCCCTCACACCTAGTCAGTCAAAGTCACCCAGTCAGTCACCATCTCCTCACCCAGTTCCCCCCATCAGTCAGTCCCCCCCTATCTCCTCTCTCTGTCTCTCCTCTCTCTGTCTCTCCCCTCCCTGTCTCTCTCCCCTCCCTGTCTCTGTCTCTCTCCCCTACACACTCTCTCTCCCCTACACTCTCTCTCTCCCCTACACTCTGTCTCTCTCCCCTACACTCTCTCTCTCTCCCCTACACTCTCTATGTCTCTCTCCCCTACACTCTCTCTGTCTCTCTCCCCTACACTCTCTCTGTCTCTCTCCCCTACACTCTCTCTGTCTCTCTCCCTACACTCTCTCTGCCTCTCTCCCCTACACTCTCTCTGCCTCTCTCCCCTACACTCTCTCTGCCTCTCTCCCCTACACTCTCTCTGCCTCTCTCCCCTACACTCTCTCTGCCTCTCTCCCCTACACTCTCTCTGCCTCTCTCCCCTACACTCTCTCTGTCTCTCTCCCCCACACTCTCTCTGTCTCTCTCCCCCCACACTCTCTCTGTCTCTCTCCCCCCACACTCTCTCTGTCTCTCTCCCCCCACACTCTCTCTGTCTCTCTCCCCCACACTTTCTCTGTCTCTCACTCTGGATCTGGATATCTTATTTACCCTGGATATCTTAACTGCCCTATACTACACCGAAATAACTTACACTGCTTTCTTCCAGATTTGACTCAAGCTTCACACAGGAAACATCGGAATCCCCCCTAACCTAGAAGACAGGTAAGGAACACCTCCCCTCCAATGTATAACATTGCTGGAATGAAGGTATCTGGACATTGAGGGACTGCGGATCAGGTAAGATCCCAGGCGGGATTGCTGCTTTAGACATTGTGAAGCAGGGACGTCCAGACACTGGTTAAGGGGTTCAGGAAACTAGTCATTCACATCTGGCTTTTATTTCTAGAACACACACACACACACACACACACACACACACACACACACACACACACACACACACACACACACTCCCCTAATTGTAGTATAATGTAATACAATAAATACATTTATGTCAAAAACGAATGTTGTTCTGACTAGGAATTTATTAAATGTATTTTATTTATATATTTTAAAGTGGGGTTGGGGGCGGGACTAGGTGGCGAGTAGATTTTTGGGTGATTTGTCGAACACTATATATAGCAGATGGCAGATGGCACACACATATAGAAAAAAGTGGATGCTTATCCCATAAAGAAAGTCAATATACGTAAGCTCCTTACCAGGCAGTTCCAGAATCCCAGGGCCACGTAGCAAGGAAGAGACAGCACACTCAGTAAAGGTATCAAAAAATTGTATTGTGGAGAACTGGCACATACACCGACGTTTTGCACTCCCTTGATAAAGGTCCTGCTTCTAGGACCAAAACGTCGGTGTATCAGATGCATTGTAAGGAACCCCAACCCTCTCTAATAGCGTTTCTTAGATCAGATGCATTGTAAATTCTTCTGTATTTAGTACCATTTTCAGATGAACTCAAAATTGCAGGGAACCCGCTAGGCATGCCCGGGAGAACACAAGAGTTCCTAGGAACCCCTGTTGAAAAACACTTTCCTAAGGATTCATTCTATTCTACTGAGTAATACATAAACAGATGTAGCCTAGTGCCCCTGGTTATAATTTTCTTTGGCCTTAACACTATAAGTCCTGATAGGAATAGGCAGTGTTGGGGTTAAACTCCTGCACAGAGACCTAGCATGTGAATTGCAGACTGGATAGGGAACAATGTTACCATACCCAGGTGCAGGCCTAACAGCAGTTGGAGTGTCATGCCTGGGGGGATACTAAATGGATCACATGCCAGTTGTGTGATGCCTGTGAGTACCTGGACCTGCCCTGTTATGGGGAAGGGTTACAAACCCCTCCTTAGGTATAAAAGCTGACACTCCACCAAATTGTGTTGGTTCTGTCCCCTCCCTCTGTGGAGTGGGAGCAATTCCACCTTGCCCCATCAGGGGGTAAGGGAGTTAAGGAGGGGCCTCAAGCCCCTGGGGTCTGCTCCAGTGAACATGGAGGAAATGCAGGAATGCTGTGTGGTAAAACCGGTTGCACCCTCCCTGGACTATCTGTGTCAGTGTATGAGTAGTGTCTGTGGGGAGCACCCTTGGCAGGGGCGCTAGAGGCTGGAGACGCTGCACCAGTGCAACAGGACAAAGGCCTGACCTGTTGCTGCTCCCCAACACCAACTATGGAGCACTCAGACCTCCTGCAAGATCAACAGGTGAGCTAAACAGCACCATAGCACACCCTGTAATTACCAATCTCCCTTAGGGGGGGTGGAGGGAGGGGGGGAAGGTTTTACACAGTATTGATCTGTATATACACATGAAGTAATAATTCCACACAACACCAGGATAGTGATGTGATAAACTTGGATTCATTGGCTGAAGCATATATAAGTAGTGCCGCCTTGTAAGCAGAACAGCGCAAATACCATAGAACAAGATGCATTGCCCATTTCAAGATTTGTATATTTTAAGACAGGAAAGGGATAAGGTACATTTAAAACAAGAAGTGAAAGAACAGTTGTAGTGCGCTTAATAATCAAAAGTGGAGTGAAAGAAAATGATTGATTTTAAAGGTGATTTGAAAAGGGCTTTGAAAAGTACGTAGCACTTAATAAAAATATATCACAGAGGTATATGAAGGGTTAAACCAGCGATTGGGAGATAAAGCAAAAAAACTTTCCTTGGGAGTTGCTGCTGTTCATATGGACGGCTCAAGCATCACAGATCTACAAGAATTGAAAAAGGGAGAAAAGTGCAAAATCTCATGGTGTAGTATGAAAAGTATTTAGTGGTATAAAGAGGTGAGAAATGCACATTATGGTATAAAGCCGTATGGAAGGGCAAGGCGGGCCCTCGCACCAGGACCTAGTCAGGATGGATGGCAGTGGAGAGCAGGTAGTCATTCAGTCACTACAGCAGTTTGGACATCAGGTCCGGTATAAGTAACCCCCAGGTCCAGGTCCCGGGGTGCATGCCACCTCACTCCACTCAGCCGGATGATTGCAGGTGGAATTGCGCTCAGTCGGGACGCATCCTATCGGAACACTCACAGGTGACCTCACCACCGAAGCGTATCCAAAGCATAGAGGTAGCTCCGGGCAAAGAATCTTAATAATAAGTTGCATAACCAGCCTTAGCAACCCGATGCTGAGGGGGTGCAGATAAAAGGCAAAGTACACAAAAACGAATCCAACGCATTTATTAGTGGGATCTACTTAATCCGTGCATTTATCACCTTTTTATACCGCACAATATTTTTTTTATACTACACCACGAGTTTGCACTTTTCTCCCTTTTTCAATATTTAAAACAAACCTATTTATTCTCAAGAAATTAAACTATAGGTTTGCAACAACAACAAAACCCAGACCTTGTGGCACTTAAGATTCATCCTAGTTTGACCCCTCCTTGCATCCACCATGCCTGGTAACATTTGCCATTCATCACAGCCCTTCTCATGACAACCCAATGTTCTGCTTTCGCCGCAAGCAGCAGCACAACATGATGGGGCTGTTAATTTCTGAATTTCATGCTGTCTGTCACAGGTTGGGAGAGGAGGAAGAGGTGGGTTTTCTGGGAGAGAATGGAGCATGTCCCAGCAGCGGAAGCACCTGTCTGCACTGACTGCACAGAACACTTCTTATTAGCTTGCAGGTCTCTGAATGCAGCCGGGAAGTGACAAGCTGGCAATGCCAGCTCCCGCACGCTGTGACAGGCGCAGGCAGTCGGCCCCATTGTCTGCCCTTGATGAGCATGTCATTAATGGAAATGGAAGAAAGTGAGGGGCCACATCAGTATTCAAATAGCCTCCATTCTCACTGCCATTCAGCTGCAGCTTTACATTTCCTAATACACATTAGATTTATTCTGACTGCATACAAAGTACCCTCCTCACATGCTAAATGTGACTTGTGCTAATATCTTATGGGCCTCTCACTTTGTACAGAAGTGCTGTGTCAAAATAAGCCGTCTTTGTGATGATACATTTATATTGTATATATTTATGACTACAACGACAGACACATCTTAATTGGAGTTTCAGGGTTATAGTCATTTTCTTAATCCCCTTAGTGTTTTTCCGAAGGCCAGCAGTGCATTACTTTGCAGTATACGTATAAGTCCTTATAGATGCCGTAATACTTGGGCTCAGATCTGTTAAGTGATGTGTGTAATTATTGTGAAACTGAGCTGCATTTATGCGTTACTTGTAACATGTCCAACTTGTGGCAGATATTTTTTATTTTAGGTTAGCATTTTGTTGTTGGAGGGAGGAAATACAAATATGAGTGTGTAGTAACATACTATTTACCTAGTTGTTAAACCCTTTCTCAGTAATTGTACAATGAATCTGAATGCTAAATGTGAATGAGAAGAAAGCGGCCCCCCCTAGCCATAGGCGGGGGGGCTTCATGACCGGGGGGGGTCCGGCCTTCCCCTCGCTGGCCCGCCCCCACACCTCCCTCCCCAGGACAGGGGAGGAGTTCCAGGAAGGCCTACTTAAGGCCAGGCTGGCGGGCAGCACATCCTCTTTGGCTGCCCGCCAGACGATTTGGACGTCCCTCTCCTCCCTGCAGGTTAAATTAAGGTAAGGCCCCGAAAGGGGGGGTCAATCCTGGGCACTCCCCCCTCCTGTATAGCCGCGATTTTTGAATCGGCGGTGAGGGGGGAGGCGGGATGCAGGGAGGAGAGGGAACCCTTAGTGTAGCGGCCCGTCCCCATCCTCCATCTGCGGCGCGCAGCATGGAGCTGGGGGGGGGCCGGAGTTAAGCCTGTGCCATGGTGCCATGAGGGGGTCGGCGGCTGCAGGCGGGGAGTGGTGGTCTCGGGACAGAGGGGGTCTGATGGGCAGAAGGGGCCTGACGGGAATTTTCCCGCTTTCCCTGGGGGTGGGGACTACCTGATCCCGCAGCGTTGTGCGGGCGGGTGCCTCCTCCATCCGCATAGCCCCGCGGTGGCTGCCATCGGTAAGGGCACCCCGGCGGGGAGGGGGGGGGGATCCGGCCGAGGCATGCAGCCCGCGCGGAAATTCGCCGCGTGTGACTCATGCGGCTGCTCGCGGCCCGCTCGGGGGCTGGGGCGCAGTCCCACGTGGTGCGGGCCTTCCGTCTCCCGATGGGGAGTGTAGCGCGGGCAGAGGCCCCTCCACCCCTCCCCCCCTTTCGTTAGTGGTCTCGGGGCACGGGGGTTGGGGTGGACCGGTCAGCCATGCGGCTGGAGAGGCGGCTGCTCCCGCGCCCCCCCCCTTCCCCCACACTTGTGGGGTCGTTAAAATGTATGCGTGAGGTGGGCTGTACAGGGGGGGCCGGCCGGGAAAAATCTATAATAAATAAATAACGTTGTATGGGTATATATGGGTGTGATATGTGTGTGTATATATATATGTATATGTATATATATGTATATGTATATGTATGTGTGGTATGGGGGTGTATATATATGTATGTGTGGTATGGGGGTGTGTATATATATATGTGTGGTATGGGTGTATATATATATATGTGTGTGGTATGGGTATGTATATGTGCGTGGGTATATATGTGGATGTACGTATAGGTATTTATGGGTGTTATGTGCAGGTATGTGGGTGTGTATGTACATGTGTATATGGGTATGCACGTATACGTAAGTGGAGATATATGCATGTATAGGCTAGTGCAGCCGCTCTTAGTGGTTGCGGCCCTAGGCCGGGGGTAAGCGCAAAGAGGGGGCGGCCAAGGTTGGCGCTTCACGGTCTGCCCCCGCAGTTAAAGTTTCGGCGCGGGGACACACGCTGATGCGCTCGGGCGATTATGTGCAGGTATGTGTGTGCGGGTATATATATGTGTATACGGGTACGTATATATGTGTACATGGGTACAGGTAAATCGGTGTACGTGTATGTAGGCATGTATACTATAAGCTATATAAATATACTGTAGTTCGGCGGGGGGACACACGCTGAGGCGCTGGGAGCGATGGCAAGTGGATGCTTGACTGCTCCCAGCGGCCGCTTCCTTCTGGTATCCCGTGCGGGGGTAGCAGTTGCCCGCCCGTGCGGGGTGGGGGTATGGCGAAGTTGGGACAGAAAGGCTGGCATAAGATTTGCATAGGAGGGAGTGCGGTCTGACTGGCGACGTGTCCCCCCCACTTATGGTCTCAGACGGTACAGAGAATTATATAATGTCAATAGAGCTCTTTATCTAGGGACATTATAGACTATATAGATATATTGTGGTAATTATTAGATGATAAATACTTGTTAATGGGAATCGCAATGTTTAGCATTTATGCTTGGTTACTTTATCTGAATTCCCCAATTAATTCATGGATGGGCGCATGGGGAGGCGTGCGTGCGGAGGCGCATGTGTGGGGGATAGGTGTGTGGGCACAGGTAGTTGGATATATGGATATACGTGTAGGCACATCAGAAGTATGTATGTAGGCACATGTGGATGTTTATATGTGTAGGGGCACACGTAGAAGTGTGCGGGTGTATAGGGGCACACGTAGATGTGCGCTTGCGTGTGGGGGCACACGTAGATGCGTGCGGGTATGTATGGCCACACGTAGAGGTGCGCGAGTGCGTATGGGCACACGTAGGCAGATGCACGCGTGTATGAGCACGCGTGGATGCGCGCGTGTGTAGGGGCACACGTGGATGCGCGCGTGTGTATGGGCACACGTAAACGCGCGCGAGTGTATGGGCACTCGTAGATGTCAGTAGAGCTCTTTATCTAGTGACATTATAAACTATATAAATATACTGTAGTAATTATTAGATGATAAATACCACACGTAAATGCGCGCGTGGGTATAGGGGTGCATGTAAATGCGCGCGTGTATATGGGCATAAGTAGATGCGCGTGTATGTGGACATGCGTAAATGCGCGTGTGTATGTGGACATGCGTAAATGCGCGCGTGTATGGACACGCGTAAATGCGCGCGTGTGTATGGGTACGCGTAAATGCGCGCGTGTGTATGGACACGCGTAAATGCGCGCGTGTATGTGGACACGCGTAAATGCGCGCGTGTATATGGACACGCGTAGATGCGCGCGTGTATATGGGCACACGTAGATGCGCGCGCGTGTGCATATGGGCACACGTAGATGCGCGTGTGTATGTGGGCACACGTAGATGCGCGCGTGTATATGGGTTCACGGAAATGCGCGCGTGTATATGGGCTCACGGAAATGCGCCCATGTGTATATGGGCACACGGAAATGCGCGCGTGTGTATATGGGCACACGGAAATGCGCGCGCGTGTGTATACGGGCACACGCAGGGCGCGCACGTGCGTGGGTAGAGGGGCACACGCAGGTGCGCGCGGGTTTATATGGGTGCGCGTGGATGTATATGGGTGCGCGCGGGTGTGTATGGGCACACGGAAATGCGCGCGCGCGTGTGTGTATATGGGCACACGGAAATGCGCGCGGGTGCGTACGGTTTGCTGTGCGGGGAGAGGGGCTGGCGGAGGCAAGCGGTCACAGCGCGTGAGGCCCTGGGTTGCTAATCCTGGGGCAGGCAATAGTCGCGACCCGTGCAAGCAGGGACGGGTAGGGACGGGCCGGTGCCCCGTCGTGCAAAAATTTTGGACAGGCATTCGGGAAGCGGGCTGCATGGCAGCAATGGCAGAGCAGTTACGCCTTCTTCAAGTCGAGGCGGAAAACCATGACGAGGCATGGTTGGATCGGTGGTTGCATGCGTTGTTCTCTGCGATATACGTGTAGGCACATCAGAAGTATGTATGTAGGCACGTGGATGTTTATATGTGTAGGGGCACACGTAGAAGTGTGCGGGTGTATAGGGGCACACGTAGATGTGCGCTTGCGTGCGTGGGCACACGTAGATGCGTGCGGGTATGTATGGCCACACGTAGATGTGCGCATGTGCGTATGGGCGCACGTGTGTATGAACACGCGTGGATGCGCGTGTGTATGAGCACACGTGGATGTGCGCGTGTGTATGAGCGCGCGTGTGTATGGGCACACGTAGATGTCAGTAGAGCTCTTTATCTAGTGACATTATAAACTATATAAATATACTGTAGTAATTATTAGATGATAAATACCACGCGTAAATGCGCGCGTGGGTATAGGGGTGCACGTAAATGCGCGCATGGGTATAGGGGTGCACGTAAATGCGCGCGTGTATATGGGCATACGTAGATGCGCGCGTGTATATGGACACGCGTAAATGCGTGCATGTATATGGACACGCGTAAATGCGCGCGTGTATATGGACACGTAGATGCGCGCGTGTGTATATGGGCACACGTAGATGCGCGCGTGTGTATATGGGCACACGTAGATGCGCGCGTGTGTATATGGGCACACGTAGATGCGCGCGTGTGTATACGGGCACACGTAGATGTGCGCGTGTATATGGGAACACGTAAATGCGCGCGTGTATATGGGCTCACGGAAATGCGCGCGTGTGTATGGGCTCACAGAAATGCGCGCGTGTGTATATGGGCTCACGGAAATGCGCGCGTGTGTATATGGGCTCACGGAAATGCGCGCGTGTGTGTATATGGGCACACGGGAATGCGCGCGTGTGTATATGGGCACACGGGAATGCGCGCGTGTGTATATGGGCACATGGAAATGCGCGCGTGTGTATATGGGCACACGGAAATGCGCGCGTGTATATGGGCACACGGAAATGCGCGTGTGTGTATATGGGCACACGGAAATGCGCTCGTCTGTGTATACGGGCACACGCAGGGTGCGTGTGTAGCAGGGCACACGCAGGTGCGCGCGGGTTTATATGGGTGCGCGTGGATGTATATGGGTGCGCGCGGGTGTGTATGGGCACACGGAAATGCGCGCGGGTGTATATGTGTATATGGGCACACGGAAATGCGCGCGTGTATATGGGCACACGGAAATGCGCGTGTGTGTATATGGGCACACGGAAATGCGCTCGTCTGTGTATACGGGCACACGCAGGGTGCGTGTGTAGCAGGGCACACGCAGGTGCGCGCGGGTTTATATGGGTGCGCGTGGATGTATATGGGTGCGCGCGGGTGTGTATGGGCACACGGAAATGCGCGCGGGTGTATATGTGTATATGGGCACACGGAAATGCGCGCGCGCGTGTGTATATGGGCACACGGAAATGCGCGCGGGTGTATATGGGCACACGGAAATGCGCGCGGGTGTATATGGGCACACGGAAATGCGCGCGGGTGCGTACGGTTTGCTGTGCGGGGAGAGGGGCTGGCGAAGGCACGCGGTCACAGCGCGTGAGGCCCTGGGTTGCTAATCCTGGGGCAGGCAATAGTCGCGACCCGTGCAAGCAGGGCCGGGTAGGGACGGGCCGGTGCCCCGTCGCGCGAAAATTTTGGACAGGCATACGGGAAGCGGGCTGCATGGCAGCAATGGCAGAGCAGTTACGCCTTCTTCAAGTCGAGGCGGAAAACCATGACGAGGCATGGTTGGATCGGTGGCTGCAGGCGTTCTCTGCGAAACCAGCACGTGGCACTAAGGCTGCTCCCCGCGGGAAGGGGAAGCAGAGGGCGCTGCAGCACAACGCGTCAGGCGACAGTCCTCAGGCAGCATTGCGCGCTAGACAGGCGGCATGTAGAGAAGCCGCGCTCCACAGGAAGGGAGCGCGGAGGGTGCTGCAGTGCAAGGCGGCAGGCGAAGTTCAGCAACCGCACGCAGGGCGGCAGCCCTCGGTCACGGTACCGTGAGGCAGGGCGTCAAAGCGGAGGGCGCTGCAGCACAACGCGTCAGGCGACAGTCCTCAGGCAGCATTGCGCGCTAGACAGGCGGCAGGCAGAGAAGCCGCGCTCCACAGGAAGGGAGCGCGGAGGGTGCTGCAGTGCAAGGCGGCAGGCGAAGTTCAGCAACCGCACGCAGGGCGGCAGCCCTCGGTCACGGTACCGCGAGGCAGGGCGTCACAGCGGCCTGGTCGGGCCTCAGCGATGGTGGGGAGGACTTCGACCGCTGGGACGCAGGACACGGCGGATCGGCGCGCAGGTCGGCCCGCCAAGGAGGGGCGGCGACTTCCAGCCACCGTGACGCAGAACAGGGCGTCACGGCACGCCACACGGCCGCCCGTTGCTGACGCGGGCGGTGTCACTGTCAGGATTTCGCCGGCAGGGCCAAGGAGACAAAGACGGCGAACCGCAACCGCGGTTGGTGCCAATGTGTTTCGTAGAGCAGAGAACCCAGCAGGGTTCGACTACGTGGAGCCGGCATCGGGTGAAGGGCGAACCAAGTCGCAGCCCAGGTCTCTTCCTCACGGGAAGCCACAGATGGCCACGGCCGGGGTCACTGGCACCGCGAATCCCATTCCAGTACCAACAGCCATCAGCCGGACCCCGGTGTCTTTCAATTCTTCAGCCACGGCCGGGGTCAGGGGCGCGGTAGCTGACCCACCCGGCAGCATCACGCACTGCACAGATGGTGGAACAGCCCCAGCAGGCGGTTGATGGAGACACGCCGTGGAAGGTACGGCATATGGCGTATCGGGTAATGGTAAGGAGTCGCGTTTAGGGCGGTATCGAGGAGATGCGTCAAGGCTTGCAGTGGGCGACACAGAGCGAGCAAGGGAAGAGGCGTGGCCCAGTCCACTGCCAGGGTCGATTCCCTAGGGGTCACTGAGGGCGGGTAAGAAGCCTGCAGCAGTAAAAAAGGCGAAATCCCAGATAGCGCTGGGCAAAGGCGGCCTGCGGCTCCGGAGGTGGGTATGTCCGGGACCGGGTGAGGGATAGTGCAGCGAAAAAAGCGATTCTCAGGGCATCTTTAAAAAGCATGGCAAGTTGAGTAACTACTGCCCCAGGCGCGATTGGCAGCCCCAGGTGGAATGGAGAGGACAGGCTGGGCCGGTAGAGGAGCATCGGTCCCGCTGCTAGGCATGCCAGGCGGGGTAGACTTATTTGAGTTCCGGGAGGGCTTCGAGAGGGTCTGGAGGGTTGGCGGTACGGGCCTAGTTTAAGGGGGGTTAAATAGACCCGTCGGTGGCGGCTCTTGGGGGGTGGGTGCTTGTTCTTGCCAGACTGGGAGCTGGGCCGTTTGAGCCCGGGGGGAGTACGAGTGGGCAAGGTCAGTTATCCATGACCTCGAGAGCCCGCTCGCGTAGGGGACACGAGGTCAGCGGTTCGAGGGCCGGCTGACCGTCCCCTCCCCCTCCTGTCAAAGGAGCACACTCTGGCAGGGAGTGCATTTACCCCATTAAGTTTTCTGTATAAATAAATAGCCGCGGCCATTTTACCTCCAGCTCCCGTTTCCTGTCTTTATTTGTACGTTGCATGTGGGTACAAGGCGGGGGGAGAGGGGAACCGCCTGGAACCTCCCTGGTCAAGCGGCCCCCCCTAGCCATAGGCGGGGGGGGCTTCATGACCGGGGGGGGTCCGGCCTTCCCCTCGCTGGCCCGCCCCCACACCTCCCTCCCCAGGACAGGGGAGGAGTTCCAGGAAGGCCTACTTAAGGCCAGGCTGGCGGGCAGCACATCCTCTTTGGCTGCCCGCCAGACGATTTCCCACCCACCCATCCCCTTAGTTAGTGATTGCAATCATGGAATGAACGGCAGCAGAAGGTTGAGCAGGGCAGGGTATTCCCAGGAATGTGGACATATGCATTGTATGCCGTGTTAATGGTTCTTTGTTCCGTTACAGCACGAACAGCTGATACTGTGCTGAGTGAAAGGACGAGGTTCCGAACAGGAGGGGTCATTGACCAGTTTTGCCTTTGTCGCGGCGGCTCTTGGGGGGTGGGTGCTTGTTCTTGCCAGACTGGGAGCTGGGCCGTTTGAGCCTGGGGGGAGTACGAGTGGGCAAGGTCAGTTATCCATGACTTCGAGAGCCCGCTCGCGTAGGGGACACGAGGTCAGCGGTTCGAGGGCCGGCTGACCGTCCCCTCCCCCTCCTGACAAAGGAGCACTCTGGCAGGGAGTGCATTTACCCCATTAGGTTTTCTGTATAAATAAATAGCCGCGGCCATTTTACCTCCAGCTCCCGTTTCCTGTCTTTATTTGTACGTTGCATGTGGGTACAAGGCGGGGGGAGAGGGGAACCGCCTGGAACCTCCCTGGTCAAGGGCATGAACATCGTCACACTTTGACATATATTTGTAAATAAAACACACAGAATGTAAGATGTAGACACTGGGTATGTAGAAACTAACGCTTGGCATATATTTTATTTAAACCTTTAAAGTGCCCTTATGAAGTTCAGTGATGAGAGATGGCATGCTGATAGCTCTTATAATGTTTATTAAATAGCATAGTATTATTACCCATATCTAGTCTTGATCATGACCGAGGCTCTCTGAGGGAAGTAACTGTGGCCAACTCTTTTTTTTTTTCCACCCTTTGACATTGGGATTGATTCAGGATCATGTGATTGCTGCAGGAATGATCAAATGACCATGATTTCAGATTAGCAGCAGTACCAGTTCTGGGCACAGAACGGGAAGCACCAATGTGTTTGGAAATCCAGTTCAAACTGCAAGATAGATTACTGCTGATTAAGACTTCTGATTTACAACCCTCTAAAGATCATTTATGTGATACAAGATATGATTAACCACTTTGCTGCCAGAGGGACCAGCTATGTGGTTAAGCGGGACCAGCTATGTGGTTAAGCTTAATATTTATGCGGCTCGTTGCTGCATCAAACATCATATACTTGTTGATTATGGCTTTTTTTACATGACACATCTGTTAGCTAGAAATAATTGCAGATGCAGCCACCAGTATTAGAACTCTTGCCTGGGAAATTCTGGGGCAGTCTCACAGTAAATGCCTCAACATTTCTGTGAGATTCTTAATGGCCCATCAGATTAACATCATGTGTTAATCCGATGGTCCATTAAGAATCTCACAGAAAAGTTGAGGCATTTACTGTGAGACTGCCCCAGAATTTCCCAGGCAAGAGTTCTAATACTGGTGGCTGCATCTGTATTTAGGCTCAAATCTGGTAGTTTTATTTTTTTACATAAAGAAAAATAACAGACTGAGTTTGAGAAATTGGTCAAGCCATGATAATATTTGGGTGTTACTTTGTAGTGGGTGCTCGCCACAAACTGTACTGAACAGCAAGGCCGAGGTGGGGATATAGAAACACCGACCTGGAGCCACGAAGTCACGTCTTGAATGCAGATTCGGAGCCGTGGGTATCCAGGTCAGGGTAGGAGAAGTAAGGAACGTAGATAAACTCGCCGGGGTTGGAGGTAGGAGAGGGTATGATCCTTGGGGTCACTAGCCGAAGTCAATGGTTGGAGAGAGATGGTTGGTAGCAGACAATAGCCATGGTTCTGGTAAGAAACGGCAAGACAAAACAAGGCACGTCAAGGCAAAACAGAGTGCTTGCGACCAGCACGACGTCACAAATAAAAAACTATTATGATCAGCTGATTTGCAGGGGCAATCACTGAGCCTATAAAGGAGGAACAGCTGCACAGCAGAAGCTGATTCCAGAATCAGGCCACTGATTCGTTGCTGGGCGGGGTCTGCACAGCAGGCACTGAGGAAGCACCAGCTGTACCGTTGTCTGAATCAAACTCGGGGTGGAATCTGCACCCGATCCTGAAATCACGGGGGTGGAGCCTGCGCCCGATCCTCACGTACTTCTCCCTAACTCTTGCTATTGCTGCATATGGCCATGATCTTAATAGCAAGCTGGGTAATGCGGAAATAAAATACTTAAAAGCTTAGATGGACAAGTGACGCATGTTCACAATTCCTTAACATATACAAGAGGCTACACCATTCAAAACACTTTCAACTCTGAGGTTTAAATCCACATCTAGAGACAAGATGCAACTATTTAGATGGACCAAAGTCTATCTCAGAACTACTAGCAGATCTTCTGCATATGACCATTTCCGGTAGATCTGAAAAAGATCGTACACCTGGACCAAAAGAGGTGTGTTAAAAATAAATAAATCCTGACTTTCTCTTATGTTTAATCAACCACAAATACAAGATGAAAGAAGATAAATATTGCAATGAATGAGAAGGGTCCTTCAGTGATCTTTGTAGTAATTGGTTGTGTTATATATGGGGATTTTTCACTTCCATCTCCCCTCTCCATTTTAATTAATGGCAACAATATGAATTAGTGAGAAAACCAGAAAAGTTACAAAATGAATTCAGATTTATTTTTTTCTACAGAACGTCTCATCAGTGGAAGAAGAGTCTGACTGAAGGACCTTTTCATGTCCACGGTTTTATTCAGAAGATGCCCGTTTGTTTGTTTGGTTGCTCGCCCCTGCACTTTCTTTGTATTTTAAATCAACCACAATCAACTTATCATTCCATTAAAATTATTGTGGACAGGAAAAAAAAAAAGTGCTTTTACAAGATATTCAAGTGCAACAGTCAAAGAGGAACAAAAATCAACACTGCACCAGTCTAATTGATTCTGTTTCTGTGCAAACCAAAGAGCAGTAAAAATGCACTTGTCTTCTTATTTTGGCTATCAGAGCTGTGCTAAATGGAAGTAAAAAGGGTCCTGCGCATTAATTGGGCTGTAGGGCACCACTTAAAAATACAAGTAATAAGTTGCAGAGATTACTCTTCAGTAAATTGGGGAGATGGTTATGCTATGATTCCAGGAACAGGGATTCTAATGATGTCTCGGTACACTTAGCCAGCTCTTTACAATTTCAACGAGGCAGTCATCCCTTTCAGTAGAGCTTGTTAAAATCATTTCTATAACTTCCCTCTGGCGGTCTCCAACCCACAGCCAGCACGCGCTAAAACTGGCCGTGGGGGGCGTGGCTTTTCTATTACGCGTCCTTTGTATTTTTTTTATTTTATTTTTAATAAAAACTCTCCAATGCTGGTTTATCAAAATGCACAAAACAAATCCTTACTTCTTTGGCTGACATTTTTAAGCAGCTGCAAGAAACAATATAATGTAAGTACATTGCCATAGTGTTGTGCCACAATATTACTTTTTAATATTACCATTTGAAAGCGGCAGTCTGCTCTGATCACCACTTTGTTTGTTTTTGCAGTTTATTCTTTTACGTATGCAGTTTTAATGTTTTTAAACTGATGCTCCATTCAGGAGATATAAGCGTTTTAAATATTAAGTGTCTGGGAGGTTAAAATTGAGCTCTCCTCAAGGCCTAGTACAGTCTGAAGGTTACCATGGTAACCGAAGAAGCTTTGAGATTAAGACAACTATTTATTTTAACACAATTATTTTTTTTAGAGGATATGGAACTATCATTATAAGTTAGTCATGTAGGTTTCTGGGGGGGGGGGGGAATTGCGGCTTGAATTGATTTATTTTTACATTTAAATGTTGTGTCCTTTAGTGGTTGAAGCAGTTAAAAAAAAAAAAAAAGGCTCCTCGTTTTCTTCTACGTTCATCACTCCTCTGGCCTCCACAATTGCTCTCATCGCTCGCGGTGTTCCTGCTCGTCCCCTACCGCGCCTTTCTCTGTCCCATGTATTTCTTCTGACCGTGCAGTCTGATATCTTTCTCTCTTTCCTCCCTGCACTATTCATCAAGACCTGCCTCAGTCAGCCTTACATTGAAACATTTCCGTAGTGCGGAGATATCCCCACATGGTCCTCTGCATACACATTAACCCTCTTGACCTTGCTCTATGAATGCTATACTGAAGGAGTAGTATCAGGACCATCAGGAGCCCAGAAGACATGGAGCACAACAAGAGCTACGGAGCAGGGGGATTTTATAGGTAACATGATCATTATAAACCTCAGCACATTCCCAGCGGGCTGAGATGGCAGCAACTAGAGAAGCCAACAGTGCAGCCCAAAGACACTTAATTGGATATACAAGATGCACTACTGTATGTATAATAACTGTGAGACTGTGTATAAAAGATAATAAAGCTGCTGTTTGCATTAATAAAGTTCCTGGCGCTCATTATTGCTTCTCAACTCCCTGCCTGCATGAAGCCTGCACCCTGAATAAGTAATGCATCCTGAGTAGTCACTATTACAGACACTGATGTAAGCTCCCTAACAGCCTGGCAGGGTATTACATAATGATTTGGTCACAAAAGCATTAGATAATAAATGCATATTGTAATACTGCTGACTGCAGGATAGGATACGGACCTGCAGGGCAGAGGTAGGGAGTAGGTACACCGACCTTTGCCTGGGATGCAGGGGAAGACAGGTCCGGTTCTGGGGAAGGCTCAGGACTAAACAAGGACGGAGGAACCAGACAGCAACAAGGTAGGAGGTTTTGGAGTGGAACAAAAGGAACAAGGCAGGAGGTAATCTTGTCCAGGCAGGGGTCAAGACAAACAGAATCAAAGGCAGAGCAAGGCATAGACTACTTTGCACGAGCAACGTCAGGTAGCTGTAAGGTTTGGGGAGTCACGCAGCCCTCGGCGCGCTCCCCGCTTACCTTCCTCCGCTGCCGAGGGTCCCGGTTCCCTCGCTCCTACTGACTGTCCTGCTCTCTCTGCTCCGGGGACTGCCCACCATGCGCAAAGCTTTATGCCACTTTATCCGGCCTGCCTTCGGACTCCGCCCATGCCACCCCATTTGCATGGCACAACGGACATGCATAGCACGCACAGGAGACGAGCCATCAGTAATCCACCTAAGCACCTGTCCCACTCAGCGGAGCAGCCAATGATGGTCGCACTACCTCCTATCACATTGGTTGTCCTCTCCTTTATATGCTCAGTTGTGCCACTGGCACAATATGCTCAGCTGTGCCACTGGCACATTGGTTGAGCATAAATGTTTCGTAGTGTTCACTGCTGCTTGCCTATGAAGTCTTGTCTTGCTCTTGTTGTTCCTAGCTCTCTGTTCCTGACGCCGGCTTTCTATTAGACTCCACTCTTCTCTACTCCTGACCCCGGCTACTCTCGACGATCCGCATCTCTCCAACCCCGACCTTGACAACGTACCTTGATTACTCTTCACTCTCCAATCCACTCTCCAACGGCTTATAGTAACTGCAACGTTACGCTAATCTCCAACCCCGACCTCGGCAAGTATTATGACTATCCTTAGCTCTCCAATCCCGATCCGGCTACCTCGACGATCCTACTTTTGAGACGCGCCCTCGCGGCTCTGGGTGGCGTTTATATCTACCCCCACCTCGGCCTCGCGGTCCTGCCTTGTCTGTGGTGAGCACTGCGTTAGTTTGCTCAGCCCCACAGACATGGACCCTGCAGAGGTGGGGCGATTTTTGAGTGCTCATGCCATCATGTTCGCAAAAGTAGAGAGGTACTTATAGCAAAATGACCAATGCATGGGCCTCTTACTGTATATTGAAGGTGCCCGATGCCTAGGTGCCCGGCAGGCTCGCTGGGATCTTTTTTTTTTTCTCGTTTCAATTTTATTATTTCCTTTTTACCAGGTTCAAGTAATGTCAAGGCCGACGCCCTTTCACGACAGCTTTCGCTTGACGACAAATCCGAGGATCGCCTGGAGTCTATACTTCCTTCTAAGCTCATACGTTCAGTCAAGACGTTTTGACGCTTGGAATGATATTCTCACGGACCAATTTAACATCCCTCATGATTTTGACGTTCCGGAGGGTCGCCTCTTCGTCTCCCCACCGTTTCGAAGAAAGGTTCTAGAATGGGGTAATTCTTCAAAACCTTCTGGACACCCAGGTACGAGAAGAACCACTGACCTGGTCGAGCGGAGGCTCTGGTGGCCTGGCATTCAAAAGGATGTCAGAGAATTCGTTGCTGCATGCTCGACATGTGCCCGTAACAAAACCTCTAGATGCAAACCATTTGATCTACAGGTACATACAGAGTTGGGCAAGATATATTGACGATGTGTTATGGTCAGGTCCAGAAGACAAATTGTGCAACACTTTTGTGGTTTAAAATTTACAATGGAGTATGATGCATCTAAGATATGTTTTGGACCTTTATGGTCTGGACCTGACATACAGATAAACAATGATTAGTTGAAGATTACCACCTATAAAAAACCACGAACAGTTAATTCTTTATTGCATCACCCCTCTGCCCATCCGGGGGCAGAATATAGAGCATTCAGTACATATAGAGAATGCATTTTGAGTGTGTTCTTACAGTTCTATTTATAGGTTAATTAAAGCTGTATAAATTACATTTATATCTTTTTCAAATTGATAAATGCCTATATTAGATGTATATTGCTTTAAGGATTGAAATGTGTTTAAGGCACGATGAGCTTAAATAAGCGGGTTGTAACTTCCGGTATACACAACGCCTGAGAATGGCGTTGTATACGCTGAAACCAGTTGGGCTTTTTCACTATGTATACGCAGAAGCAGCTTGTTGGCTTTTTATGTATTAGAATAAATATTTTTGCTATTTTTCTGACTGTTCATGGCGTGAGTATATGGCTTCCCACTCAACTACACAAGGTTATTAGTGGCTCGTTGTTTTTTTAGTCACAAGTCTTGTTCCGCTGCAAGCCAGGGAGAGACCTCTACCTAAGGACGCAAGCCCTTCTGTCCCGTCTGCGTGGGAACATCAGAGAAGTTTGGAGATTTGAGATAAGTTACTGAATGTGAGGCCTGCTAAATATTTACCCTACTGAATCTCAGAGGGATTTTTTTTAATGTATCTAGGAATACCACCTGGGATTTAAAAAAAATTGATTTTACATGATTAGAACAGGAGCCTGCGGTGCCGAAGCATGGTATTTCCAGCTCTGGCTATCGCCTGGTTCATAAGATACTTAACGATGTAGTTACTGGGTTTAAAATTCCCTCCTGGGGAAACAATATGGCCACCAAATCTTGCAGGACCCGTGAGCCAATAGGAAGCTGTAAAGCCATTGATTGACTTCCTATTTGTCAATGCCGGATGCCATGTTGTTTTCTTCACGAGTAGCGCCGTCACCTTTTCCGGTAATTGTCTGGGAGGTGCTCGGGTGCTGAAAATAACTTGCATCAGTTAGTCCAGGAGTCCATTACCAATTCTGTAAAATAACGATTTCCCTTTTCTTTCTGGACTGCTGCTTTGAGTTAAACAAAATGTCTGTTTTCTGGTTTTATGTTGGAAGAAAATCCTTTACAACAGCCAAGTAGAGGTGAGAAAACCAGAACCCTAGACCCTAGCAAAAACTTCCTGGACACGTGGATTAATAATATTATATATTTATTGTGTGTGTGTGTGTGTGTGTGTGTGTGTGTGTGTGTATATATATATATATATATATATATATATATATATATAATATATATATATATATATATATAAAAACCCTTATGTACTAATGGCCTTTAATGCTTTGTTGTATACAACATTAAGGGAGCAGCTGAGTTATTAGCAGAACTGTGACCTTTCCCAGTATAGTACTGTGTACCATTCCATTATTTAGTCTGACACAACATGCATATTTGAAAAATGAAATGATTAAGAAGACCCACAGAATACACCTTTACCACGGCCATCATATCTGACTTTTTCTAGCAACCTACATGTGCATCATGATTCATGGGAGTTAATAGAGTGACCCACAAATGAGATATCTGTTGAGTTATCTGTTGATTTGATAAGCTGGATCATGAGATGAATTGTAACAGATCGATCTCCTCTATCACTTTCTTATAATGACATTATTCATGTTTAATAATAATGCTCCTTTAACACATGCACTGTATGAGAGGTCAGCAGTATATTGCTGGCACCCTCTGTGTCTAAGGGTTAATAAAATAATGTTATAAAAAAAACATTTCTTTTAATATGTGAACTAAAATAGTAAATCGGGATGTAACATTTTAATAATGCTTTTCAGGAGTTACATTTCATGCAGAGTACAAACTCTTACAATTATACAGGAGCTAATTGGTCACTTTGCTAATGTAAATTCTTTTCAACAACAAAATTACAGTACACTAAAACTAATTTAATGTTTGTGACATCCAGTGTTGATTTTATTCTAACACAAAACTCTTGTGAATTAATAGAACTAATTATCCTGCTGCTCAACATCATTAGTGCGCATTTTATTTAATTAATGACAAAGTAGCATTCTGTTTTTGTTGGAAATCAGTTTGCAAGTTTAGACTGAATAATAGCAGCTGATGGTCTGTGCATCAGTAGCAAGTGGACTGACATGCTGCAAACAAACGTTTTTACTGGTCAATAAAGTCCGGAATGGAACATTACAAGACCAATACGCTTGTTACATTTAAAAAAAACTATCATAGCTTCCATTCATTCAGTCAGTCAGTCCTTAACACATCATTTGCATTATTAACATTCAGCGCTTAAGCTGTATTAGTATAATTACATACAGTATATGTAGCCTTTCATGGTGGTCAGCAGCATATGGGGATGGTCAATACCCACTGAAGTAACTCAAGGAGTGTTATCGTGCGGTCAATATGTGGGCAGGGCGGCAATAGGAAGGGGGGAGGCAGTGTGCCAGGGACTTGTTACTAAATACGTCATCGTTTATTGCAGCAACATAAACAAAATAACATCTTTTGGTTTCCATCCGACAGAGGCACTAGCATGGGGAATGGCAATGACAGGTGCACTAGCATGGGGGATGGCAATGACAGGTGCACTAGCATGGGGGATGGCAATGACAGGTGCACTAGCATGGGGGATGGCAATGACAGGTGCACTACCATGGGGGAAGGCAATGACAGGTGCACCAGCATGGGGGATATCAATGAGGAAGCAGCAGGGGTGTCTTTCTTTAGGTCCCTTTTATACCCAACATGTCTGGTGATCCTAGTTCTCCCTTAGGGTGAGCTACTGGTGGTAACCTCTGGGTCCAAAGACTAGCTATCGTTAAGGTGGGAGACGAAACCCAAGCCCCTTCAGGCCTCCACTTGATTCCTAGCACTGGCCACAACCATAACTAGACTTTGACAGGGTGTGGCACTGCATTAAGTCTGGGTGTTAACCATTATAGCCGCATATATGAACATAGAAAGTAAACAGGTGTACAACCACAGGGAGATCCCAGTAACATCAGCAACATTTGACTTATCTGATATAATGCTACTTTTTTTCTATATATTGTAGAGGCAGTAAACATAAGATTTTAGAAACGTAATGAATCCCTGCTTAAAAAAAGCTTACAGTGGGTGCCCTAGTAACACACTAAAGTGACAGTCTATGACATCATTTTGAATGCTATAGAAAGAAGCCTTAGTTAAATGACCATTGCGTTGAAGTTTCATAAGATAAGAAGCAGGGTAAATCACAAATAATGATGCACTAGCTTCCATTTAAAGAGGCAATCCAAGCCATTTTCTTTTTTCATTTTTTTTTTTTTTTTAAATACAGGAATGAAGCAGTGAGTCTCCAGAAATAAACCCCATTCATTTCAGCTCTGGGGACCCCCTTCTTCCAGAAACACAGACCTCCAAAGCGGGTGCCGGTAGCCACTCCACGGTTCACTATATATCTGCTTTTCAGGGCTCCCATGCCCTTCGGCCAATAGGATGCATCGGGTTCGGCTTCCTTTTAGCCCATGTGACGAGGAAGCTGAAAACTTAAAACTGCGGGAGATACGGGCACGCCGTTCGGAGGTAAGTATCTCTAGAAGCAGATGGTCCGTGGAGATGAAATGAATGGGGCTCAGTCCCGGGGAGACCCCCTGCTTCAAACTTGTATTAAACAATGAAGGAAAAAACAAACCGCTTGGATTGCCTCTTTACTTGAATGGAAGATACAGTGTCATTCACTGTATGTTACCCCACTTTTTACCTTACCGAATAGGGGGGTAAGAAGCAGAGGACATGGCAGGTAAGGCAGAGGTAGTTGTGGAGCTGAGAAGTGGGCATCACTTTTATGATTCCTTTTCTTCTAAGTGTTATGGTATTCTTTTTCCATGTTCTAGTATCCTTATCAGATGTGGAGGTGGTAGTGGACGGCCAAGCCAAGTCAAGCCATCCACTACCAGTACTACCACATCTGCTACAATAAGGATACAAGAAACATCTGTCCTTTTTTCGCATGTCCTTCATCCAACATGGACATTAAGCAAGAAAATTAACAGAGAAATCTAATGTACTAAAAACAGCCTGCCTGTGTCCCCATGGGCATCACTCTACTGTCCTATACTATCACCACTGAAAGACATCATTAAAGATCTACAACCAATGCCCTCTGAGGATATTCACTGGATCACCCATCATAGCCTATAAACAACCAGCCAATGTCTCTAATATACTAATTAGAAACAGGCTGCCATGTATGGACATATCTCATTAGGTGCTTCATCCTGCCATAAGAAGAAACAAACACATTTCCACAGAACATCAAGAATCCATAGAAGTAATATTTTTCCTCAAAATCAAGCAATGTAGTATTATAGCCTATTGAATGTAAGGAATGCCCTAATATGAATTATGTTGTGGAAACCAAACAAACCCCAAAACAAACCCCAAACAAACAAAAAAATGGACCACCACAGATATGCCATATCTGACACTGACACCAGTTGATCCGCACTTTTCCCTACCCAGTTATTCTACAAAGGATTTATCTGTATTAGTTCTAAGAAGTACAGATGTATCCAGCTTCACTATAGCATGAACGTGAAACTTACGTCTAGCGACATCTGTAGTTCAGCAATATTCAGATCTGAAATACATAAGTATTTTTTGGACTCCAGGAAAAATGGCTTCAATCAGGACTCTAGAGTCATGACTTACTATGGAAAGGAACAGAGACGAAAGAAACCCGCTCTACCTTAGGTGACCGTAGGTCAGCAACCAGACAGGTGTGCTAGGGCAGATAGTTGAAGCAAGAAAAGAGAACACTGTTGTAGCAAAGGCACTACCACCAGATAAAGTCTGAGAGATGTGTGTAACCAGCAGTAGTAGTGCTGGTGGTTAAATACCCAGCAATGTCTCTAAAGGATGTTGACAAACCTGCTATCATTAATAGCTGTTTTAGCGGTTCTCACTTTCTCTTTTTGTGCGGTCCACCTTATTTTAACATATACCAATAAATGGATGTTTTAATATATAAATTATGCATTACTCTGAGGACCTATTCAATTACATAAGTATCTATGTGCCGATATATTAGTAACGCTACTATCCCATACACAGGCAGTCAGTGCACGCTAGTGGGACTTTAGCTGGTGGTAGTGCCTTTGCTACAACTTTTCTTGATTACTATGGAAACCTTTAACACTTAAAGCACATGTTAGGGGAAGGTGTTTACAGCCCTATTCACACGTGTATATTCCTTTCACCCCACACTGATACCAGAGAACGATACCCTGCCTCGGTATACTTATCCTCATTCATTTAAGCCTCCCATCTCCAGGTCAGAGGTCACATCTGATGAAAAGACCTGCAGTCTAGAAAAATTATGCACAAGAAAACCTTGTACGATTGATATGTTAGTCCATTAAAGGAGCAATTCAAGTAATTTCCTACGTGTTTTTAAAAAAAAAAATCAGTTCTGTTGCATTAGATAACACTACTTTATTTTATTTTATTCAACTCAATGCCATTTTTAATGATTTTTAATATACTGAGCATCCCTTAATTTTTTATAGCAAGCACACTTCCCCAGCAGTGCAAGATCATTGCAACACTTTCCTGTTTGTTATAATTTGTTGCCAATATTCCCAGCAGCTTGAGCTGCAAACTATAACAATAGATAATGTTACCTTAGTAACATACAGTATGAATACATTGTAGCTGCTGTTACACTGACTGACGGATTGATTGAAACTTAAAGGCAGCTATTTAGTGAACCCTGGGAAGCAGGATCTTTGCTGATCGAGCACAGGAAAATGAATCGATTGGCAGGTTAGGTAATAAGTTTTCAATAAAGGTAACAAAAGGCTGCATATATTAAAACAAAAAAAAAGTTTTTTTTGTTTTCTTTAAAGTGTCACTTGGCTCGCTTCTTTAAAAGATATCAGCGTGCTACGTATCTTGCTACACAACATCAAATAATGGAAAGGTTACAGTCACTATACCGAGCATGACAAGATTCACTTAAATGTGAATACAGCCAAAATATGATGTTTACAAATGGAATAGTTCAATAAGCTCTCATCAGCAGGACTCACGTTATCTCTCTGTATGTTTGTTCTTGTTTGTCCGTATTCGTATGTAACTCTGTTTATGTAATGATTAAGTCTCCGTACCCCACATTGCACCGGGCTGCAGAATAATGTGGCTCTCTACAAACAAACAATTATAAGAATGTGTTGCAGGCCTTTCTAGGCCTGCAGTGTCAATGACGTTCCTGCTAGTGAATGTCACAGGTGAAGAATTGGTTGCTTAAGAACAATATTTCTTTAAACATAATTAAATCAATATATAGACTTTTTTTTCACCAAGTAGCCAAAGTGGCTATAAAAAGGAGTGGTGCTGTGCCTCACTGTTTTTTCTTCTTCTATGTATACATTGTTAACACTAGGGCAAAACTCCTTGGACTGATACGTTGCATAATTTTAGTCTACTTAGGGTTCACATGGAGACCCAACTTCTTGCTTCTGTCATCAAGTTCTCTGATTTGTTGTTGACGGACTTTGGGATGATGAAGGATTTCCGATTAAATATGAATGTGTTTTCTTTCCAATTAAATGTCATCAATGATTGTTTGCGTTGTAACATAGGTTCACCCTGATGCACATCGTTATTGATCTTTATATCATTTCTGTCTTCGTGTAATTTCATTAATGATCTTTTTAAGACTATTCTATATTTTATCTATTTAATACATGTATGGCCGGCAACTTATAAACAGAATAAAATGCGTGTTGTTTTGTAGTGAGAGCATCAGATATTGATTAGTAGCTCAACATGGTTAGTTAGATTATTTTTTTCAATGACTTGGACATGGTCCATCATGTTGCAACCACTGTACAACCAGCTACATGTCCTCTTTCCTTAGCAAAGTCTGTTGGAGCTTCTGTTACAAGAATCATGGTGAAAATCATGAAACCGAAATGAAAGAAACTGTTCAATCGTTTGCTTGAATAAGGATAGAAGCAGCAATATTTAATGGTGGTTATGTATAGTTGCTCTCTCTCTCTCTCTCTCATTGTGCTGCACTGCAGAATGCTATTGCCTTATAATTAAATGATGATAATGATCCTATGATGTTCACCTTCTTTAAATGACCAGCAATGGTCCTTTGCACCTATTTCCAGATATTGTTTTACATTTTGTTGTTGTACTAGGATTTCTTGGAATCTCTCCATGCTGCATGTACCGTGTGTGATTACAAATACTGCCTCATCAGGCAATACACACAGATTATCATTGCAGAGTATTTCATCTTTATGATATGATACTGGTTATTCATTTCCAATCAATAGTCTTGTTTTATTGCAATGATTTACCCCTTCAACCTCATAAATTGTTGTTTCATCTTTCCTTTTGTTGTCTTTATGGTTTTTTACAGTTGTCCATCACAAGTTCTTCTGTTGCAGAGACCCAAGCTGTGCTAACTTCTTGCGTTGAAGCATTTAAGGACAGTATATTTAATGATGTTTTACTGGTCTCCAAGATTTTAGTACATTTCATTGTTACTGTAATCTATAAGGTCTGCTTCATGTTCATTCTCTAATTATATTTTGGAAGAATGGTGTAGAAATATTTTACATTCTGCAAATTCATCAATGTCCCAGGTATTTATTATGATAAAGATTTGAACATGGGGTAATGGGTGAAGATGAAAGATAATAGGAAGCTCATATCTGAACATTTCCTGCTGACAACCAACAACTACAAATCTGAAACACGCAGAAGAAAAGTTCCTTTCCATGTACGGAATACACGATGGTGGGATATCATGTCAGCTTCCCTTATTCCTTCACTGTCCTATTGAAAACCAGGCTTTAGTGTATGTAGGATATCAAATATAGGTAATTGTGTGTTCCTTAGACAAGTCAGTAATCAATAGATTAGCCCAGTGTACAGTCTGCACCGCGAACATGGCACAGAGAACAGCTGGTGGGGAATGAAGCGGTCCATAGTGAAAGAATGAAGTGATAACAGGCTGGGCTGATGTAAATAACAACAGATGGGTAACACGTTTATCAGATGGAGCCAAAATTCCTCCTCAGACAGTACTGAAATCAGAGAGAATGGTGAGAGCCCGAGCTTTGCTCAATGGATCCGTACTGTGTATGAGTGGGAAGCAGAGCCTGTCTTCTTTTGGACTTTGGCTGAAGCCTCGCTCAGATCAGAAATGATTGAAATGTGATTATACCCTGGCATCTGTTTGGTGTGAAATTGGTTCAAGAGCAAAGTGGGCAGGTGGCTGTACAACAATGAGCACCCCTCACAATAGGCACCCTGGACGGTAGTCTCGCAGAGTGCACAAAGCATGAATAGCTTTGGAAAGTGAGATACCCATCCCTCTGAGAAGGGCTCTGTACTGATCAGTCTTTAAAGCAGTGTGCGGTTTTCTTTAGTCCTGTTCTGTGTGCGCTCATTGTGAGAAGACATTGTCATGATCGCTTCTCATCTGCTTAAATATATACTTAACCCCTTCATTGCTGGAGAGGACTTCAACAAAAAAACGCGTTTTGCTGCAGTTGATATTGTATCACTGTTCATGCTTTCTCATCGTGTTGTACTTTAGCACCACAGAGACATTCACTTCTGTTATCCAGGTTTTCTCTCATAGGTAACAAAAGGTAACCTTTTTAAGGGAAGACTTATAGAAAATAAAAATGCTGGTGTTAAAAAATTGTTTCGTAATAGAGCAGTATCTCCAAAAATACAGCTAATACAAATAATTAATACACTTTATTATGTTCAGTTCTCAGCATTTGCTAGTATTAACATGACAGCACTGTCCTACAGAACAGGGGCTGCAGCAGAAGTGTCAGGTATAGCCAGCTGGGATTCACCTAACCTGTCAGAGACGGACAATAACCCTAAAGGCCACGCACTCACCTTATTCATGCAAACCCTTTGGGTGAAGTCAAATGAAGTAATAAAGTGAACTAGTGACGCATCTAATGGGTTACAATTGGGTGCTTGATGCCTTTTAAGAAGTAACAGAAGTGTAACTATTCTAATAATTTTTTTAAAGTTTATCTCCAAAATGGTGGTAAACATTGTAAGCTGAAGTTTTGAGTTACTTCCCTGCTTATATCTCTCCCTTACATGACCCTTTCCCTACCGCCTCTTTGAAAGTGAGAGGGCATTAATACACCTGGTTATGTTATCACTGGGAATGAGTAGACACGAAAAACAAATAAGTCTCCTGTTTGACAGGCTCGGCTGTAAATGAAAACATAGGAAATCTTTTAAGCTTTTAAAAATTATTTTAATGCCGCAATCCCGGCTGCTTGTTTTTATGATTTTTGTTAACCGTCCTCCCCTTTTTTTGTTTGTTTTTTTCATGACGGGCACTGGTTCCAGGAGCTGAATGCACAACGTGCAGCTCCAGTGTGTCCCTGTTCCCTGAGATACTTGACTGTGAAGGTACCGGCGTTTCAGTCTCTTCTAGAGCAAACAAAATGGTGTTCAACGGTTCCAAGTTATATGATCCAATAGGAAGTCACAACATCATTCATTACTATTGGACAGCCATTCAAATCCCAGAGCAAAACCAAGAGATGATACCGGTACCTTTACCCGTCAGTACCTCGAGAACCAGGAGGCCCACGTAGCTGAACACTGTGCGGTTTAGGCCTGGTGACCCTCCTATTCTGTGACAATAAAAGGTAGAAGCGGTGAGGAAACGCTGGGATTGCTGCTATGAATAGTAATGCTGGTCTGATTTTTTTTTAAAGCATATATTACCACAATTTCAGACATTAAATATATCACTGTCATTGGTTTATGTTGGCCCTACGTTGGACTGCACTACTATACCTACATAAATAATGGATGGGCAATGTGACAGGTGAAAATAAACGTTCCAAAAGTGAAAAAAAAAAAAATTGGTCCGAAGCAGGTTTCTTGCAGTTCCAAATGATTTATTCTTCCAGAGGCAGTTACAATAAGCTTCAGGCAAGAACAGAACAGAAATACATTGCTCAAGTCTGTTCTCCATTTTTAACCTGTCCTTGCCTGAATTTGCCTGAAGATTATTTTAACTGCCTCTGGAAGAATAAATCATAGATAAAGAGGGTGCTCATTTCCGATGGACTTTGAACATCAATAGAGACTGGTTTTATAGGACCCCTTCCAAAAGCCAAGGGTGGGTATACCTATTGATCAGTGGTGGTGATGTGTTTTCTAAATGGGCAGAGGCAGGGCCGGGGGCAGAGCTGGGACAAGTGTCCTGCCCGGGCTGGTGGCTGCGGGGGGCTCGACGGCCAGACAGAGCAGTTGGGTCTGACCTCTCGTGGCCGTTGGGCCCTGGCTCTCCCCAAGCTGCAGGCATCCCTACTCACCAACTGTCCCACGCCGGGCCCTCTGACGTCGGCGCACAACGGAAGTAAGCTGGGCTATGCTTCTGGTGAACTGGCATGAGGGAGGCCCAGCGCGCTGACTTCAGATGCTCGGCTTGGGACAGAGTGAGGAGGCCTGCAGATTGGGGAGAGCCGGGGCCCGGCGGGCACGAGAGGTTGGGCCAAACTGTTTTGTCTGGCCGCCGGGCCCCCATAACCAGCGGGCCCAACCAGAGGCCTAACACCAAGGTAAAGGTTTATATGTTTTGGGACTTTTTTTTCTTCTCTGTGTCATTACTGGAAAAAGGGGGTTCCTGAAGGGGACACTACCTGTCTCCGGCAGCTACCCTACAGGATGGAGGCACTATATGAGTCCCACTTCATAGGCCAGGTTATGAAATGTGTGGACTTTTAGAGATTCAATAGAGATTTTACATCTCTTATCATCCAGTCTGCCGGCATTGTGGAAAGAATGAAACGCACACTGAACACAGATTAAGGAAGATTTTAGTTACACATGGACAGGATTGGGGCTACAGACTCATAAGCCACAAAATGTACTCCATCTGAACTCATGATTGGTAAGAAGATGCCTATTCATTTCCCTAATGAACTTACCTTGTCAGGATTCCAGAAAGCTGCAATCGCAAAAGATCAGGGGTTACAGCAGCTGCAAACTCAGTTGCAGGATACCCGGCATTTTGCTGCAACCAATTTGACTAAGCCTGTGACCGGTAAATACGATACGGCATTCATATTTGTTGTGGAGGGGATTGGTCATGGTAAAGACATTCAGAAAGGAAGGCCCGTGACAAGCAAATTGGGAAAGTCCTTTCAAAATGTTAAAGAAATTCAGTAATACCATTATTACAGTGCACGAAAGCCAAAGAAAGGTATTACTACAGATATAGACGGAAAAAAAGAACAGAACCCGATGTCGTGCACTCAGATGCCTCCTAATATGATGTTACAAAAATCGAAGAAGCAGCTCCGGCGTGGAGTGAAACGATGGTCAGTTATAGTGACGTCAGCATATCATGTTGGGCGCGCGACTCTTGAACGGGGGTAGATGGATAGCGAGTTGTGGCGCCTCTGTAACCCGACACGCCCCTCCCCCCCAAAAAAGTCTCGCGCACCCCAGTATGCGCACTGTATTGTATTGTAATGGTAGCAAAGCTCATAGCGCACTTTCTATTCTGTAATGATGGGACGGGTATTAGTAGGGCTTTATGTGGGGAACTCAGGAGAACTACGTTCGTACCACGGAGTGGATACATGCCTTTTCTACCACATTCCTTTATTTAAAGCAGGCTGATTTATTGTAGTTTAGACATAAATTATTGTTTTTGCCTAGTGATCTGACACTTTTTTCCCTATGAAAAGCGCAGAGTAATACAATAATTTTCCTCAATATGACCCTGTGCACCCTGTAAATGTGCAATCCTTCCCAAAATAAGCTGTGCGCTAAACACATCATATGAATAGTCAACTGCAAGAACTATCCAATTTTGTTCCAAAAATATTAAAAGCTGCTAATGTATTTTACAATGTAGTTTTAGTGATTATCATTTTATCAGGGTTGCTATTCCCTCTCCCAGAATCCCCTGCTTCTCTCATCATCCATGTTTACTGGCTTCCGCCCCAAAGTGAGGGCAGTGACATCATCAGATAGAAATTAAAGCTTCTCCACATTCTACCTGCCATCTTGTTCTATCCCAGGCGACAGGTTTTTTTTTCAGAGGTACTTTCTCCTGCCTATGAAATATGCGGTAACGCTGTCTCTCGCTTTATTCACTTGTAGCCCTTCGACCCCCCCCACACCCTCCAACCTCATATCGGGTACCCTAGGGTGTCTCTTGGTCTGGCTACGTGTCTGAGTGTGGTGCATACCTGCTGGCAACAGGAGGGCCTGGGTCTCCTGCGGTGACATGGGGGACAACAGGACAGGTTTCTGGGGTGGATGCCTTCGTTCTCAATGGTGCAGCGCCTCCCTCTGTCGCAGGCCCCAGGGATATGGGGTGGAATCCCTGCTACAGAATCCCCTCCCAGGGATGAGAGATTCCAGTCTCACACACTGTCTCTTTAAATAGCAGCAGCTCTTTATTAGCTTCTTCTCAGCAGCAGCAGACATGTACAGATTATATATACAGCCAGCTGTCCTCCATCAGGATGTCCCTGCCGCCACTCTGGGCCTAAGGGCCACCCAGAGTGGGTCTAGCTCTTCCCTTGCCCCTAAGCAGGGCAAGAGGTATTTGGTCCACCTATATATCTAACAGCTCTACTCATCAGGTGGCTAACTCATTCGCCTACTACCACACTGTCAACTCTCTCAGACTGACTCTAAATAGGAAATGACCCTGCTCTAAGTAGCTTCAACAGGCACCGCCCCTGTGTCTCTTGATTGGACACAGGGTCAGGTGACCTACCTTCACTAACGCAGAGCAATGTCTGAAGCAGGGACAATCCATGATTACTCCTGGCAGACCTGCCCTTACACAGGGATTACTACCAGGAGGAGAGTAGAAATATAGCCCATAAACTGACCAGGGCTACACACTTATATGAATTTACTAAAATGGAGTTCAGAGGCTTTGCTGACAAGGAGAAGCAACCTCACGGCATATTATATGTGGTCAGAGAACTAGGAGACATCCCCCAGAAAGCTTAGCAGGAGCCTGCGGGAATGTGGACTTTTTACAAGGTAGACAAATTATTATTTTTGTTTTTTAAAGAGTAGCGTGGGTTGCACTTGTAAAAAATAGCTGCAGAGCAAAGTAATTAAGCTTTTATGATCTTTTTACATCTTCTGCAACATTAACAGATTGCTCTGTGTTGTATGCGGATTAAGATAAGCAGCATTGTAAATCTACAGTAATTGGAGTATGGTACATTATGTTTTCTGGCAAGGCATGAGGGTTCACTAATAGTGTCTTTCTTTTCTCCGCTGTGCACAAAATCTTTTTTGGCATGAGCACACAAGCAGATGTCTAAAGAAAAATAACGACGCAAAATATATACAGAAAAAACAAACCAAACAAGAAACAAACAAGTAGTAAATATCTCTATCTGTAAGCGAGTGGGCTATGAACGTGTGTGTTGATCTTGCACAACTAGGCTGAGCGTGAACCTCCAGCGTGATTACTTATTGCAATAAAAATGATGAGGCGTCATGGGCACTCTGCCACACTCACAACAACCAGGGCTTGAGGGCCGCCAAGGCGCCATGTGTGACCATCAAATGTAATTCCAGTGAGTCGCTGTCAGGGACACCAAACTGCTATCAATGCTGACGTGATCTGTCTGTGCTTAGGATGATGTGCCATGGCTAATTCACTTCTGCCTAAGGTAGCTTATACAGAACACACGGCTTATTTGATGCTTGTGGTGATTTGGAGAAGTAGAAAAGATTATTGGTCAACCAAACACATAGACCAGGGGTTGCCAACTCCAGGCCTCAAGGGCCACCAACAGGTCAGGTTTTAAGGATATTCCTGCTTCAGCACAGGTGGATCAATCTCAGTCTTTGATTGAGCCACTGATTGATCCACTTGTGCTGAATTAGGGATCACCTTAAAACCTGACCTGTTGGTGGCCCTTGAGGCCTGAAGTTGGCCACTCCTGATATAGACATAAGTTTAATTTTAATTCATACCGCCAAGAATAGCTTATTGATTTGAGTTAGTATGTATCTGGTAAGTCACATTCTTTGTGAGCAATAGGTGCAGTGAATGCATAATAATCCCGCTGCAAACGATCCAATTTCTAGAAAGCCCAACTAGGACAGGTTGGGATGAGCCCGCAATATAAGGGACATAGGGGTAAGTTCTATATCCTCCGAAGCAGCTGTTTTAGAGGATACAGAATTTACCCCATAGAGTAGGCCGCTGGTCTAAAATGGAATCTTGCACAAACGAGAAGCAATGCAGGCGCTCAGTAGTAGGTTAGTGAGCGGTTCTTAGCCGGTCCGGTGCTCTGTGTCCAGGGAGTTCCAAGGGTCCCAGAAACAGCCAATATGCAAAAAGGAGGCAGGCACACGGGCTTAAGCAAAGATGGATTTAATGTGCCATAAAACCAACGTTTCGGCAGTGAGATGTACCAGGGTATAAATATGCATTCAATATTTATTATTGTAGCCCTCACCTTGAAAAAGGCAACATCTCACTGCCGAAACGTCGGTTTTATGGCACATTAAATTCATCTTTGCTTGAACCTGTGTGCCTTCCTCCTTTTTGCATATTGGCTAAATTGGAATCTATCACACTTTCTTAAAAAACATAACACAAAAAAAAACCACCCCCTTTATAGTTTGTGATTTTACAAACTTCTTCTACTACCTACAGTTACTCCTGACCTATTCATACGTCTGTACAGACCTTTGCAAACCCGCCTGCTTAATTGCTACTTGTGCTTGCAATAGTACCTATGTTTGCATCATGAAGCCAAGGAGTGCTTCATTCAAAAATGGGTTCCTATAACATAATAGATATTTTTGTTTCCAAATCATTGTATCCATGGAAATGTTCCTTTGTAGGGTCTAATATATTTTGCAACCCATCTTTGAAATTGTCAGTTAATTGCTTGGTTTTCCAATGTTGTACGCATCTTGAACATAAAAGCTGTGTTTTGTTTCATGGGTATTTGTACAAACATAACCTTGGTCAACAGCCTGCTGTTCCTACGCAAAAATATATGAAATAACATCCCTCAAAAGTGATGTTTGGAACTGGATGACGATCGGGTATTCTGAGCATCACTGTGGCAGTAACAATGGGAAGAGGACATTTAGTCTACTGACTACGGCATAAAGCTTTTATATGGCACAAATATAATTAGAAACAAAGTGATAGCTGGCTTGACCCAAGCTAGAGATGTAGAAAGCATTATTACAAGATATAATGCAGGAAAATAGCGTGTGTTCAAGAGATAATCACTCGTGACCATTGTTTTCAATGGAGTCGTGTTATTTCATGCATTAAATATCACGGTAGTGTTAACGCAATGCATTGCGTTAATAGAAGCAGTAACGTCTGTATAGCGGAATGATATGGTATGGTAAAAATATGGTATTAGCACACAGAAGAGAATATAGTGATGATTTGTAGTTACAATGTAATTACTGAAAAATACCTGACGAAGAACCCTGAGGATTGGCTTACTTATCAGAAATACTTCTTGATTGATAAAGAGCTTTGTGGTCTATGTAGAATTGACTACGATAGTAAGATCAGGGTGAAACAGTCAATGGATTGTAGCATTCTGTCCTGTTTTACTCAGGAGCCTACCAAACACTCTGAACAGTTGAGGGAATATGCAACAGTGCATCTGACTTCAGTGGGTTCATTATAATGTATGAAGTGCCACTGCTTTCAGTACTATTCTTTATTTAGCAACAACATTGCTAATGGATTAGAAGAAAAATGATGATGTTATTTTTCCCAGTAGACTTTAAGATCAGAGCGACGCCTGAAGTATTGGAGAAAATGAGGAATCATTTGTAAGCGGCAGCATCTTTAGGCCTAGGACATAGTAAAATCAGCGTCGCTGAGGCGGGCTGAGCCGCGCTGAACAGATGCACAAAGCCCCTGCATCTGTAATAAGCGCGGCTATAGTTTCTCCCTCCGCATGCGTGCTGATGCGTGCGGAGGCTGAGAAAATCAGAAGACAGGAGAGTTTTAAATTTTGCCGCTTGGGGGAGCGGAGGAGCGGTCACGTGACCGCTCCCATCCAATGGGGCTGCAGCCTCTTTTTCCTACTGTGTCGGTGTTCTGAGATAGCAGAGCCACCAGACCAGACAGAGTAGAGGTAGCACAGAGGTGTGTGTGTGTATGTGTGTGTGTGTGTGTGATGTATGTGTGTGTATGTGTGTGTCTGTGTCTGTGTCTGTATATGTATATGTATGTATGTGTATATGTATGTATGTGTGTGTGTATATGTATGTGTGTGTGTCTGTGTGTCTGTGTGTGTGTGTGTGTGTGTGATGTATGTGTGTGTGATGTATGTGTGTGAATATATTTATCAAAGTTGCACAATGTTAATAAATAATTTATTCTCAACATGTCTTTTTAATTTTTTTTTTAAATATTACATAATATACACACACACACACAGGTTCCCCAGTGACACACAAACACACAGACCACTTCAAAGTGACACACACACACACATTGACAGCTACCAAGTGACAAAGTGACACACACACACAGTGATACCAGCCTCCCAAGCGCGCATGCTGTCTCCTCTGCCAGGACAGCAAAAAGCTCCTGGTAGAGCGAGCGGCAGCAAGCAACAGCACAAAAGTGTTTACTATGTCCCAGGCCTTATTAGAATGGTTGGCAGCTTTGCAATGTGTTGATGATCCGTATGGTAGAGAAGCGGTTAATAAATAAAGGAAAAAAAAGAGCAGGGAGTCTCCTGAGCTGAACTGCATTGATTTCAGCCTCGGGACCCCCTGCTTCCCGAGTTACAGGCCGGTATTGTCTCCAGTATTTAAATCCCCCGGTCACGTGACGTGGAGGATTTAAAAATGGCTGCGATACCGGCACCCGATACCAGGGTGTCCCTGAGGCAGAAATCAAAGCGGTTCAGGTCAGGAGACCCCCTGCTCACGTACACTATAAGTACCAATTTAATTAAAGCAGCTTAATTACCTTAGCGGCTAGCCGCTAAGGCAATGAATGGGTTAAGGCACAATAGCAGGTTTATTGGGGGCAGAGGGAGTGAGTGAAGGGGGTACTTGGCCCAGGGTGGGTGGTTAGGCCTACCAGGAAGGTTGTGAGAGGAGTTAACCCCTTCATTACCATAGTGGTAGTAACCCCCCTCCCCCACCCCCCGCGACACTCCTAACAGGCCAAACCACTCACCCTGGGCCAAGTACCACCTTCACCCAATCCCTCTACCCCCAATAAACATTACAATACCTACTACCCACCAATACACAACCCACCTACCCCCTGTACTCCCAACAACCCCCCCTAAAAAATACAGTACAGTAACGGGCAAAATTACTATTATCCAGATATGTATAATAGTGCATTTGCCCATTTAATATAAAACCAGGCAGCATAAATTGAATACAATTTGCACTTACCCCAGCCAGCCTGCCAGGATGAAGGGCGTCCTTATCCTCATCACCGTCCATGTCCTCCGTTGGCAGCAAAACTACAATAAAAAATACAATCTAATGGCTCCTAACCCCTTATTCAACGTAGCGGTTAGTATCTGCTATAGTAATTAAGGGGTTAACCCACCCTCCCTTGCTACCCACCTGGGAGGCCTAACCACCTTCCCCGGGGCAACAACCCGCACTCTCTACTACACTCATGGGGACCAGCCGGAGTCCCCCGGACACCCGCGGGATGACCCGGAGGTCCCCGGACACCCGCGGGGACGACCCGGAGGACCCCGGACACTTGCGGAGATGACCTGGAGGACCCCGGACACCCATGGGGACCACCTAGAGGCCCCGGACACCCAGAGGCCCGTGGGGACCCAGGGATCCTTGGACACCTGCAGGGACCACCCGGAGGCTTGCGGGGACCCTGGAGACCCCCGCCGGCCTCTGGTATCAATCCTGTGCAGAATAAAAAAATGTTTTGATGCATCTTTCAATATTTTTAGCATCAACCTTTAGCTGGTGCTAAAATATTGAGAGATTTTAAAGGCCGATAAGCGTATCACTGCTTTGTGAATAGCTACTACTGGTAAAACAAAATAGTGATGTTTCCTTTTTTTGGCTTGTTGGATGACTTTTTGGCTCTGGATGTTAATGGTCGTTAAAAAGCCATTGTTGCGCGATACTGCACTGTTATCACTGGTTTGTGAATAGCAAAGTAGGCAGTATCGCGCAATAAGGCCATTTATTGACCATTAAACCACTTTACACAGCTTTGTGAATCGGCCCCATTGAGTTGAAATGAGAAGAAAGAAACAATCTTTTATGTGTGCCATTCTGTTATATTCACCTAGTCCGTCTCCATGTGTTGGGAGTTCATATTCACCTTTTTCACTTCACTGACGTGGGTTAATGTTTTCTATATCAGTATTTGATATTTACTGCCACTTTGTTCCCTAATCTGGTGCGCTCCAGTGTTCCTTTTCGCCAGAAATGACAAGAGTCGCATGTAAAACCAAAGGTGTAGCATGAGAGATTAGGAACCACCGCGGTGATGTCCCACCAGGACTACTGAGAAGAGGCAGACAGGACTGAGTAGGCCTAGAGAATAAGAATGTGAGGGTCATATGGATACAATTAAACCTGCAACCCCCACATTTTTGATGGTACATGAACCAGGGGGTCCCCAGGGGCCGACCCAGGTAGTCCTCCAGTTCCTGAGATATTTGTGGATTTCGTGAAGCTTTCCGCCCAAAATAAAATACAAATATGACCAAGGGGGCCAAAAATAGAAAACCGGGACGTCGCCCCCCAAGACACAGTAAGTGGTGCAGAGAAGGGCCTTTTTGCATCTGAATGAAAGATAGACAATTAAAGATACAGTAATAACTGACAATGGGCGATCACATGCAGCCATTCAAAAACAGAGAACTTATCAGTTTAATCGGCTTACTTAGAAAGATTCAATCCCCCTTAAACTAACAACTTGGCTTATTAGTAGCCTGTTAAAAATTGATATGTTTCCCTTTTCTCATGCTCTTCTACAATAAATGGAAGAATTTCAGTTACCCATGTATATCTGTTTCATTGGCTTCATAAGTACTTTGAAGGCAGAGAACAGCAAAAAGAACAAGTGAGCTTGAGTTTTGAGGACTGACAAACAGCCTTATCACCCCATAAAATGTAGACAAAGATTGTACCCCTTCACCTTCCCCTCCGAAGCTTCTGTCAACCGTTGAAAAGTTAAACGTTTATAAGGAATTTGAAATATTCTTACATTTTTAAACCGCTGTTCTTAGTTCACTTTCGACCCTCAGTAGGAGAGACCGTCCCTTAAAACAGCGGTGTGCAAACGGGGGGGGGGGGAGGGGGCATTTCCCCAGGGGGGTGCAAGACTCGCATGGGAGGGGGCCGTGGTTAGAGAGGCCCTGTGCCCTTCCCAAAGGCATTTAAGTTAAATGCCAGGGGAGGCGTGAGGCCTCTGTAACGTCCCTTACCTGCTGCCAGCCGGGTCTTCGGCAATGCGTCGCCATGACAGCTTGCATCAAATGATGCTGCAGGGTCATGTGACGTCAAATGACCCGTGACGTCATTTGACGCCGGGCTCTAACTTCGGGGGGGGGGGAGGGCGTGAACGCTGGGGCTCCCAGGCAGGGGGGCGCACGCCAAAAACTTTGCGCACCCCTGCCTTAAAAGAAAAGCTGCAGGTGGGTCCATGAGGGCACAGTATCCTTGTGATTCAACTACATGGAGGTCAGTGATGACTGTGTCCAGCGCTGGTCCATACAGTGTGCGATTAGAGCCTGCTTGCAGTCTGCCAAGGAAAGAATGGGGATTGAGAAACGTAATTATTGGGTAATGATCAAGGAAGAAAGAAAGTGGCATCGTTTTGTAAGGTGCACGTTCAAGAGCTGTGATTTCGATGAACATTTTCACATTATGAGTACTCGTGCACCAGACAGGTTTGTTTTCTAAAACAAGCTGAAGATTTGTTAAAAAATTCAGCTCATTTGTCATTGTCTTTTCAAATTCAAAATATAGGCCAATGTTTACTAAGAGGTGCTATAAACAATTGCTTCAAAGTGCAGCTCTCCTCTAAGACAGAGATACAAAGTAGAGATCTACTCACAAGTTCATAATGAAGTTCTCTATTTAATGTGACGGCCAAGAACAGTGGAAAATCAAAGTTTCAGGTCCCATATACCCGATGAAAGGTCCATATGGGACCTGAAACTTTGTTTTTCCACTGTTCTTGGCTGTCACATTAAATGGAGAACTTCATTATGAACGTGTGAGTAGATCTCTACTCTGTATCTGTCCCAGAGGAGACATGCACTTTGAAGAATGTGTTTACCTATGTTGCCTATGTTGTGTTGGCTGCACAAGCAGGATTCCCCTCGCCTGAAACTGTTTCCCCGCACTTTGGAATTGTGCTCAGCAATGCCATGCCATAAGATACCTACAGTATGGGTGGAAGAAAAGACTGCAAGGCCAACTGAGGAGTAAATATATTAAATAGTAGATGAGGGCATAATCTTCTTGTAAGCACCTACTGTAGGAGGGACAGGCTGTTGTCATATGATTTCCCCTATTACAAGGCACTTTCACTTAAGGTACTATATGAGTTTTACCAACTATTCCTCCTCCTTTGGAAAGTAAATCTGTTTGATGTGTGATTTTTTGTATGTAGAAAGGTCTTTCGGAATTGAGATTCATGGTCCAATCACCCAAAAAACTATGCACTTTTGTACTTCAGAATGACTAAACCTAATATTCAAAATATTTTAGATTAATAGTCACCTTTAATTCTAAATAACGGATACTCAATATATAATGCACTGCTGGTATATATTGTTTAGGATGTGTATATACAGGTAGACATTCCCTTTACTTCCATTTGCAGAACAACTCTACTATAACTCCTTAACATTAACACAGAGCCACAAAGATCAAACATTGCACATGCACTATAATAATATAATCATTGCCCAATTGTGTATGAGTTTTTTTTCTGCAAAAAAAATATTTTAGCAGCTGGTTGATAATAAACGTCTCTCTTTATACCTTAGTTAATCCTATAAAAAAAAATAATCATATACAGTTCCTAATTATTATGCATTAGCACTAAGTTTATAAATAATTAAAAAACGTATTCGGGTTCCTTTGCCTGTATCTGCAGTTTATAAAACGTATTCGGGTTCCTTTGCCTGTATCTGCAGTTTATAAAACGTATTCGGGTTCCTTGCATGTGCCTGTATCTGCAGTTTATAAAACGTATTCGGGTTCCTTTGCCTGTATCTGCAGTTTATAAAACGTATTCGGGTTCCTTTGCCTGTATCTGCAGTTTATAAAACGTATATTGTTTTAAGAACTGGTATCTTGCACCGTCACACATTATTTTGTGCATATGGTGTGCGAGGGTGTGTCGCAAATGGATACATCCCTGTACATTTTCTGTTTTTACTGTGAACATTTTATAATCACTGCTATTGATGCCGTTTTCTAAAGCCACATTAAGATTGAGGATTAATTAGCACTATTGCTCAGAATATCTAATGAAGGGGAATGGCCTGGAGTCATGTTTACATGATTAAATACTCAGCCCTCCTTCCTGCATAAGTCTGGACCAATCTTTCCCCTTTGTTATTCTTATTGAATGGAGAAAGTGTGCAGTGACCGTGACAAATCCTAGTGTTCATGGCGTGGGAGCTGATCACTATTTCTTTGCCACAACGATGTGTCGTGTTATGTGCTGATTAAATATCTCACTGAGAGCCCATTAGGAAAGAATTAAAACCTCATTTGAAAGCCTGAAAGAAATGGTGGTTACAATATGTATTAAAACAAGACAAGGTTTTAGTGTGGCTGACCACAGTAGGAAAATTGATCCATCAAGTTTGTGAATTCAGACAGGTCTCTGTCTTTATATTGGAATTTCAGAATCTGAGTAAGCTTGGTTTTTCTAGTAGTTGCTTGTGCTTTTCCGCAGATATCAAGGTATATTTGTACTCTTCAAGATAAATCAGAGCTCTCATAGTGGGGTGGGTTGGTGATTAGAATATATAAGTAGATACTTTACTCACACGGCCGTGTGTGAGAATGATTCTCATTGGTGAGTTCTTTATGCACTGTTGTACCTCCTTCCATCGGCAGCTGGTTCTCTGTATCCCTGTTTGGTGTATACGCAGACGCCCAGCGTCCTCGCGATAGACCCGGTAAGGATAACAGACAGCCGCAGGAAACATGTAAAGTAGTGCAATTTATTGGTTAACAAACAGAGTATCAAGTTACTCACATATAAGACACTCATCTCCGGTACGCGCAGCCACTCTCGGCACCTCAGCACAGTGTATTCCTGCTCCGGCGTCCGGTCAACAGGACTGTGAGCAAAGCGCCCTGGGAAGCTACGGTTGCCGTCAACGGACAAAAAGCTACAAGTCCCAGCTCAGAACTAAGCGTTTTGCATGCTACGATGCAGATTCCAGGCCGGAACCTGACGAAGCATCGTAGCATGCGAAATGCATAGTTCTGAGGGGCCGAGAGTGGCTGCGCGTACTGGAGACGAGTGTCTTATATGTGAGTAACTTGATACTCTGTTTTTTAACTAATAAATTGCACTATTTTACGTATTTTCTGCGGCTGTCTGTTATCCTTACTGGGTCTATCGCGAGGACGCTGGGCGTCTGCGTATACACCACACAGCGATACAGAGAACCAGCTGCCGATGGAAGGAGGTACAACAGTGCATAAAGAACTCACCAATGAGAATCATTCTCACACACGGCCGTGTGAGTAAAGTATTTACTTATATATTCTAATCACCAACCCACCCCACTATGAGAGCTCTGATTTATCTTGAAGATTATAAGTGTAAATACTAATCCTTGTTTATTTTCCCTTGCGCTCACAGCCTTTTATCTCTACTGTTTTATGCGGATCTAGGGAGGATCCCTTTTGGATGAGCAGCATCATATAACCGAGCCAGTATTGTACCATTTGGTTTTTCTGTGCACATCTTTTAAATTTGATATCTACACGTTTTAGAGGGAGCTATTTTTTATCAAGGTATATTTGTAGACCTGAGTATTTATATATGTGTACAGTAAATTATTTTTGCACACCACTAGTACAAACAATGTATCTCTCGGTCAAGATTCCCGATGAGGCTCCATGTTTCTGCTAAGATCATAGAGGTACAGCAGGAATGAGGTGAATCCCGTAGAGATGACCCATGGAACATGTGTGTCTGAGTACAAGACACAACAAGCACTTATTCATCTAAATGTGGATTCATCTGGCTTATTTTATATATATATATGATATATCAGATGAACATTCCAAGAGACACTGTTTTTAAGTTATCCTTGCTTCATTCATTGTAACATCGCCGGAAGAAGAGATCAGTGTATCTCAAAAGCTCGCACAAATAAAAGCATTTCGTTAGCCACAGAACGGTATCATCTATTTATTTTTTGATTATTGAAGCTCGGCTAACACGGTACTGATACCTCTATATATATATATATATATATATATATATATATATATATATATACACACACACACAGTTGTGTGAAAAGGAAAGTACACCCTCTTTGAATTCTATGGTTTTACATATCAGGACATAACAATCATCTGTTCCTTAGCAGGTCTTAAAATTAGGTAAATACAACCTCAGATGAACAACAGCACATGACATATTACACCGTGTCATGATTTATTCAACAAAAATAAAGCCATCATGGAGAAGCCATGTGTGAAAAACTAAGTATACCTTATGATTCAATAGCTTGTAGAACTACTTTAGCAGCAATAACTTGAAGTACAGTAATCATTTTCTGTATGACTTTATCAGTCTCACACATCTTTGTGGAGGAATTTTGGCCCACTCTTCTTTACAGCGTTGCTTCATTTCAATGAGGTTTGTGGGCATTTGTTTATGCACAGCTCTCTTAAGGTCCAGCCACAGCATTTCAAACGGGTGAAGTCTGGACTTTGACTGGGCCATTGCAACACCTTGATTCTTTTCTTTTTCAGCCATTCTGTTGTAGATTTGCTTGTGTGCTTGGGATCATTGTCCAGTTGCATGACCCAATTTCGGCCAAGCTTTAGCTGTCGGACAGATGGCCTCACATTTGACACTAGAATACTTTGGTATACAGAGGAGTTCATGGTCGACTCAATGACTGCAAGGTTCCCAGGTCCTGTGGCTGCAAAACAAGCCCAAATCATCACTCCTCCACCACCGTACTTGACAGTTGGTATAAGGTGTTTGTGCTGATATGCTGATATGCTGTGTTTGGTTTTTGCCAAATTTGGCACTGTGCATTATGGCCAAACATCTCCACTTTGGTCTCGTCTGTCCAAAGGACATTGTTCCAGAAGTCTTGTGGTTTGTTCAGATGCAACTTTGCAAACCTAGGCCGTGCTGCCATGTTCTTTTTAGAGAGAAAAGGCTTTCTCCTGGCAACCCTTCCAAACAAACCACACCTGTTCAGTCTTTTTCTAATTGTACTGTCATGAACTTTAACATTTAACATGCTAACTGAGGCCTGTAGAGTCTGAGATGTAACTCTTGGCTTTTTTGCAATTTCTCTGAGCATTGCACGGTCTGACCTTGGGGTGAATTTGCTGGGACGTCCACTCCTGGGAAGATTGGCAACTGTCTTGAATGTTTTCCACTTTTGAATAATCTTTCTCACTGTAGAATGATGGACTTTAAATTATTTGGAAATGGCCTTATAGCCCTTCCCAGATTGATTGGCAGCAACAATTGCTTCTCTAAGATCATTGCTGATGTCTTTCCTCCTTGGCATTGTGTTAACTCACACCTGAATGCTCCAGACCAGCAAACTGCTAAAACTTCGGCTTTTATAGAGGTGGTCACACTTGTTGATCAATTAATCAAGGGCATTTGATTAGCAGCTCCTGTCTGCTACTTGGCATCTTAGTTCCTATGGAAGCAGTAAAGGTGTACTTAGTTTTTCACACATAGCTTCTCCATTTTGGCTTTATTTTTGTTAAATAAATCATGACACAGTGTAATATGTCATGTGTTGTTGTTTATCTGAGGTTGTATTTACCTAATTTTAAGACCTGCTAAGGAACAGATGATTGTTATTATGTCCTGATATGTAAAACCATAGAATTCAAAGAGGGTGTACTTTCTTTTTCACACAACTGTGGGAAAAGAAGAAGAGAGAGCGCACGCCCCATAGCGTAAAATTGTACATTTAATGGAAAGGAGGGGGGGGGGGGAGGTGAAAATTCACTCACAAAGGTAAATATAAAACAGGCAATTTGTGATTATATCACCTCCACTCTGGTCAGTCAGCATCCAGGATCCGCAGTTCAACTCTCACTTGAAGCTACAGGAAGATGGTAACTGGTGCAAGACTCCAGAGGCTCCTTTCGGCAAACAAATCCAGTATTTTGGAGTTCAAACAGTGTCTCCTATAGCAGCTGGCCGCAATGTTGATCCGCGCTCGATGCGGCCCGTCATGCGCATGCGTGGTGACGCAATACCGCTCCATGACGCGTTTCGTCACGTAACTGCGACTTTCTCAAAGGGTTGCTGATTGGTGAAGCGCTGGCTAGGATTTTATGTCCACAGAGTTGCTAGGCAACCCGTTCCTGCCTTGTAATTAGTTGAAAATCGGGATTGAATAACCTATCAGAACAGGTCTTGGAACAGGCATGTTGTATACTATAGCTAGCAATGAATTCTGGGACATAAACATAAACGAACTAGGAGTGGATCTAAAACAACTATAATATACACAAATCGAAAAGCATGTCAAGGATACATAAATCAAGTGGCCAATGATAAGGAAAAAAGCATGGAAAACAATAAAAACATTCAAAATGTGGAATATAAACCATCATATTAAATTGATCCAGTACAGAGCAAGTGTGCATGTCACATACAGCCAAAATAGGGTAATATTACTGAATGAAATATCTTAAAGACATTATTGACATGCATAAACATTGTTCTATATACTGTGATAAATTAAATAAAAGGTGGGAGCAATAAAATCATATAAAAATATATATATATTCAATTAGGGACAAATTGGGGAATAGACCAGGGAAAAGGAATAATAGGAGATTGAGTCATAGAAATAGGGACCCTAAATAGGGAACATGTGTGAACAAAATGGACCTGACACCATAAATGATCTATAAACACATTAGAAAATACATCTCTAATTAAATAGATGGCTAATTCATGATGATATATCAAAATGGGAGAAATATGAGAAGGAGCAATTTGAGAGCAAAAAGACAACTTGTCTATCCTATTAGATCAAAGCAGTATAAAAGTTATATTGATAAATCAGGTATATTGATGGATAATTAAATACATATAATATATATGTTATGTAAAGATCAATATAGGCTAAAGCTGGTAAATTCAGGGCATTAATGAAATCCCTGCTCTCTGATTGATGAAAATTCCGGGCATTATCCAATCAGTAATGACCCTGAATTTTTGGCAGCTTGCCAAGTTTTTCACCCAATCAGTTTTCAGGTTTCATTCACAAAGAGTGAAATTTGCACTTGGACAGGGGAGGTGATTGGACAGAACACACCAGCAAGGCACTGACTCCTCCCCCACCCTGTCGGCAGAGAGCGAAGGGAAAGGTTTGTGTGTCTGCTGAGTGTTTTGTGGGTGTAAAGTGGGCAGCAGAGTGTTTTTATTAGTGTGTCTTCTGTTGGTGTGTGTTTTGTGGATGTAGAGGGGGCAGCAGAGTCTTGTTGGTGTGTTGCTGTGTGTGTTTTGTTCTTGTAGAGGGGGGCTGCAGTGTGTGTGGCTTCAGTGTAATAAACAGTGTGTGTGTTTTGTGGGTGGAGGAGGGGTGCAGAGTGTTTTGTTGGTGTGTGTCTGCAGTATGTGAAGGGGGTTTACAGGGGGCTGCAGTGGGTGAAGAGGGGGGGCTGTTGTGTGTTTTGTGGATGTAGAGGTGGCAGAGTCTGTTTTGTTGATTTGTGTGTCTCTGCAGTGTGTGTTTTGTAGGTGCAGAGGGGTGGCTGCAGTGTTTGTTTTGTGGGTGGAGGAGGGGTGCAGAGTGTTTTGTGTGTGTGTGTGTATGTGTGTGTCTGCAGTGTGTGGGTTTACAGGGAGCTGCTGGTGTGTGTTTTATGGATGTAGAGGGGGCAGCAGTCTGTTTTGTTAGTGTGTGTGTCTGCAGTGTGTTTTGTGGGTGTAGAGGGGGGGCTGCTGTGTGTTGTGGGTGTAGAGGCTGGAGGAGGGCTGCAGTGTGTTTTGTGGGTGTAGAGGAGGGGGGCTGCACAGTGTAGGGGGGACTGCAGCTTGTGTGTTTGTGTGTATAGAGGGGGTGCTGCAGTGTGTGTGTGTGTGTGTGTGTGTGTGTGTGTGTGTGTGTGTCTCTGTGTATATGTACAATTTACTTTTAATAAACTTGCAGTAACAGCATAAGAATGCAGACAATCATGCTGATAAAAATCAATATGACTACAAAAATTTATCTTTTATGAAAAATTAAAAAAAATCCTACATTTAGCCTATACTAGTAATAATCCCCTCTGAACAGGGCATTACTGGCCAATAATGCCCTGGCTGGGTTAAAGTCCCTCGGCTTCGCCTCGTGCCTTCAACTCTTCCTGCCAGGGCATTATTGGCTAGTAATGCCCTGTTCTTCGGGGATTATTACTTGAGTATAGAAGAGCAGAGGAATAAATGGAATCATCCAAGCAGACTCAATGAATCTGCCTGATGAGCCCATTTCTGGAATCCAGATAACAATCTGGATGACAATACAGAGCAAGGAGAGCCCGCAAAGGAGGAAGGAGACTAAACCAAAGTACTCACATCTAAACATTCATTCAATCCACCAGGGGCAAGTGTGCCCAAAAGGTCTCTTGGCGGCAAAGAATTTTGAATCGATCCCCCCTAGAGCACAAGGAGAAACAAGTTATAGTCCCATAATAGTCATATATAATTTCCTATGAATTTACTTTGGAGAACTGCCTGGTTTATACTGTATTTTCTTCCTATTATGATGATTCAGAGAAAGATTGCACAAAGCTAAAAATCTGCTTTTTAAAATATAAATAGTTATGTCAAACAACAAAACTTGTTAATTGTCTGAAAGAAATGATCAAGACATAACGAGGCATATTTATTATGTTGTACTCTGCCATGAGAAACATTTCAGAGCCAGAAGACACCTTAAATGGGCCCTAGTCACATGCAGAAAAGCACACAATTTGGTCAATACAGCAGTAGTGCGAGAGAATACAGCACAGGGTATTTCTGAACTGATAATGACCAAACAACAAAATACGACTAATAGGGGCAGTAGGATGTTGGAATAGTGCAGTGGGGACGGCACTTTAGCATCAAAACAATTAATACACACAGGGGTTAATGTATAAAAGTCTCCCAGTCTGCAAACCATGGCAAATAAACTGCACCTACTTTATCGAGAACAATTATTCCAATTGAAATCAATGTTTTTTTTCCTTTGATAAATCTGGTACAGTGTTGTTGCACTAGTTTTGTCCCAGTTTTGAAGCTGAGAGACTTTGATAGATGAGCCCTATTTAGTATACAGTCTAGAGTAATGTAAGGCAGAGTCAAGATCCAGTGTATCGAATGGAAGAGAATGTAGAGTCCAATCACTCAAAGGAATAAATACATAATGGTAAAGAAAACATTCTATCCCTACACGTTGGGTTTCGACAATCGGTTGTGTAGAGTCATTTCTTCACTGAAAGGGATAAAAATGTAAAATAAATTGATGAAAGCAAGCCCTAATGGGTTACAAAATTTATTATGTTGAGAAATTACAAAAAGTTTCACAATTAGTAGGGACAATGGGCAATAACGTTTGCTCAATAGTGGTACCTAGTAGCTGACATACTGTAAGTTTACCTGCATCGAAGGCACTGATATTGCAAAATAGTCTACTCATGTTTCTAGATAGGTCATGTCCTTCTCATCCTTACTCTTTAATTGTTATTCTCCTCCTCCTCACTAATTATTATTATGATGTATAAATTGTGCAATTTCAGTATCTGAAAAAGCAAATCTCGCTAAATTATGTAATTACGTTATTTAATTAACTGCAAGATCAGAATTGACCGCTAAAATCTCTCAAATCTGTACACCATTGGCGAGCTTTGCACAGTGGGGTGAAAGGAACAGTCTCACATATGAACACGCTGAACAAATGGCGGGGATATGTTTATTAGGTAAAATATAGGTGATTGATGATTTTGTTAAATCATTTATAATTAAATACCGCCGGTCCTCGCTTATCCGACGGAATGCGTCCCGGACTATCGGCTGCGGTGACCGTTGGATAAGTGGGTCCGACGTCAGATAATGTGTTCAGCGGACTGTATTATGCGGCCTCGGATAAGGCATTTGACGGAAAGCGGGCGTCCTATACCGAGGACCACCAGTATGTTTTGTATATATTTAAGTAATAATCCCTGAAGAACAGGGCATTACTGGCCAATAATGCCCTGGCTGGAAGAGTTGAAGGCCCGAGGCGAAGCCGAGGGACTTTAACCCAGCCAGGGCATTATTGGCCAGTAATGCCCTGTTCTTCGGGGATTATTACTATTATAAGCTAAATGTAGGCTTATTTCATAAATAATAGACACTTTTGTATAATTAAATAGATTTTTTAATTAAAATAAAATGGTAAATACATGAAACCACCTCTATATACGCTTACACTGCAGATATCTATATCCACACACTGCCCGCCTCCTCTGTGTACACACACACACACACACACACACACACACACACACACACACACACACACACACACACACACACACACACACACACACACACCAGCTCTACACACACACACATCAGCTCTACACACACACACATCAGCTCTACACACACACAAACTGCTGTTACACATACAACAGCACAACACACACACACACACTGCAGCCACAATAAAAAATGCAGCCACTTACTAAGCTTTGCACTCTCCCCCCCACCTCTACACACAACACTGCACCTCTATACACAACACTGCACCTCTACACACACAACATACACACACACAACACTGCACCTCTATACACAACACAGCACCTCTACACACACAACATACACACACACAACACAGCACCTCTACACACAACACAGCACCTCTACACACAACACAGCACCTCTACACACACACACACACACACACACACACACACACACACACACACACACACACACACACACACACACACACACACACACACTGCTGCTACACACACATGCTACACCCATAAACGCTGCTGACACTGACACACACACACTGGAGCTCTATACACACACACAGCACCTCTACACAGATATACAACAGCACACACACACTGCTACTGACACACTTGCACACAAACTGCAGCCACAAAGAAACTGCAGACAGCCACTTACTTATTTGCAGACTCCCCTCCCCCCTCTCCCCCCTCTCCCCCCTCTCTCTCCCCCTCTCCCTCCCCTCCCTCTCCCCCCTCCCCCTCCCTCCCCCTCCCTCCCCCTCCCTCCCTCTCCCCCCTCTCCCCCTCCCTCTCCCCCCTCTCCCTCCCTCTCCCCCCTCTCCCTCCCTCTCCCCCCTCTCCCCCTCCCTCTCCCCCTCCCTCTCCCCCCATCTCCCCCTCCCTCTCCCCCCATCTCCCCCTCCCTCTCCCCCCATCTCCCCCTCCCTCTCCCCCCATCTCCCCCTCCCTCTCCCCCCATCTCCCCCTCCCTCTCCCCCCATCTCCCCCTCCACCCATCTCCCCCTCCCTCTCCCCCCATCTCCCCCTCCCTCTCCCCCCATCTCCCTCTCCCTTCCCCAATTCAACTGAATCTGGTCAGAAAATCTCAGTCAGCTCGGGAGGGGGAGGAGTCAACCCATGGCTGATACGTCCTGACCAATCCCCTACCCTGTCTCAGAGCTGTTACTTAATTTAGACCAATCCCCTGCCCTGTCTCAGCTGTTCTGAAAGCTGATTGGCTGGAAATAAACACATTGAAAACTACACATTGTAAGCTGCTTAAATTCCAGGCATTACTGATTGGTTAAAATTCCGGGCATTATCCAATCAGAGAGCAGGGTTTTCAATAATGCCCTGAATTTTTCTGCTTTAGCCTATAATTTTTATTAACACTCATGGCTCTAATAGCTAAATTTAACCCACCATTAACTTGAAGTTAAAGTTTTGCAAACATTTACAGGTTGAACAATTAAAAATTAATGTTAACAAAATGACGCTAACCTGTTTAGTCCTCATTCATCTACTTATAGCCCTTTCGACATATGACTGTCGTCATCAGTTCAATGTTGTAAGCCAAAACCTTTGTAATATCGTCTGAGATCGGATGCATTGTAAGGAACCCCAACCCGTTCTAATAGCGTGTCTGAGATCAGATGCATTGAATGGAACCCCAACCCTCTCTAATAGCGTGTCTGAGATCAGGTGCATTGAAAGGAACCCCAACCCTCTCTAATAGCGTGTCTGAGATCAGATGCATTGAAAGGAATCCC
>NC_134483.1:86192878-86310378 GCF_040206685.1 Ascaphus truei
TGGAGTGATTTATAGGCGGATTAAACTGTAGGCTATGATTAGGGGGCTGGTAGTAAGTGCATTAGATGTCTAAGTGTGGCAATAGAGTAAATAGGCGTTTTATTTATCGCAGTGCCAGGGGCCTCTTAGCGGAAGAGCGCTTCTCCAAATTGAAATATAGCAGAGTTTACACTCCTGATTAGGGCTTCAAGCGCAGAGCCCAAGGCTATCAGCAAAGCAGAAACAACGTGCACTGACACCTAATTGTCACTGGATTAATGTGCAAACAGCAACAACAAATAACCCAGTGTCAAAGCTGTTGGGTGGCACTGTCCACTTGCAGGGACTTGGGGCCAGATTGAGGTTTATATCTGAAGATCAAGGGGAACAATGCACCAGGCAGCTATTGATCACAGGCTTCTTTTGTCAAGGTACAAAAGCCAGAAGAATGTGCAGAATAAAACTGCTATAGGAAAGAAGAAGAAAAGGGAGAACAGTAAAGAAGTCAAAGCAGCACAGTGTCACAAATATGAGATACACAAAATGTGCACATGTATATTACATAGAATATATAATATATAACACACACAATTTTTTCCTGGTATTTTTTTCTGTACACATGCAGCTAATTTTGCCTGCTCATGAATTACAATGTTCCCCCAATAACAGCTTGTGCTTGCCACCTGTCCCGCGTTGGCAGCAGCTCACAGTCACTATTGCATACACTATTTCATTTGCAAATGTGGGTTGAGCTCCAGGAATTTTCAGCGTGTGGAGGGACCGTCTGATTTCTCCCCTCTCACCCAGGGACCATTACTTTCTCTGTTAAAATGGGGGGTAACCGGTTTGAACACAGAATTGCAGTATGTTCATTTTATTAACGAGAATGACGAATGAGAGCACCTCATAAGCACACATTTAAAAACATTTCTCTTCCATATTTATCTATACAAGAGACACAATAGTCAATGCCTTTCCCAAGTTCTAAAGTTTTATTGAGCATGAAAGTTGGTCTTTCCATGTGTTAAAGAAGGAAGAGGCTGTAGATCCAGCTTGTAGCTCAGTGGTGCAAAGTCTTACCATTTAACCTTGACGTTTGCAATTTTTTAAATGTGAAATATGGCTCTCTCTATTGCAAGACCTTAGCTGAAAAATCTCATAATTCCTTTTTTTCAGGTCCATTTGGTTATCAATTGCACAACTCTCCCCTAAACTTAAGCCTGGCAAATGTTATACAAATATGATTTATTTCATTCTTTCACACTGTACTTACCTTGCTGATGCTGGATCTTGTGGCAGTCTATTGGTTTAAGTACCTAGTATATTCAGAGGGAAATTTTGAACTGTAAATTAATTTAATCTGTTTTTTGGGGGGGGGGGGGGAATACTTTTTCAGTTGAGCTCAGGTGAATCAACCATATATGTGATAATCTCACATGTTACATAGATTTATTGCCTTCATCTATATATTGTACAGATGTATGTTTTATATTGTTAAGCATATCTAGCTTACAATGCTCTTTTTGTTGATATTTAGATGTAGCTAAATGTATCTAAATGTATATTTCAATGCAATACACATTAATTTTTATGACAGACAATGTAACAGTTTGGCAGGGGGGTTGTGTTTTGAATCTGCACAATATATGTGAAGAGCTCATAAAACAACTTTGCAAATATATAGCATACCATTTCAATAATAATAATATATATATATATATATATATATATATATATATATATATATATATATATATATATATATATATATATATATATATATATAAATAAAATCAAAAAATAAATAGATGATACCGTTCTGTGGCTAACGAAATGATTTTATTTGTGCAAGCTTTCGAGATACACTGATCTCTTCTTCCGGCGATGTTACAATGAATGAAGCAAGCAAAAGCTATACTATAAACAGTGTCTATTGGAATGTTATCTGTGCTGGTCCTTCCCCCGGTGTGGATGTGTTTTATGGCTGGAGGTGTCAAAAGGTTCCCGTAAGCAAGTGATGAAAGAGTGTGTATGTGTATCAGTGTGAATTAACACACAGTACAGCTTTTGCTTGCTTCATTCATTGTAACATCGCCGGAAGAAGAGATCAGTGTATCTCGAAAGCTCGCACAAATAAAAGCATTTCGTTAGCCACAGAACGGTATCATCTATTTATTTTTTGATTATTGAAGCTTGGCTAACACGGTACTGATATATATATATATATATATATATATATAGAGGTAACCGTGTTCGACAAACCTATACATTTGCACGCCCCGGGCGAGTAGATTTAACATCGTGGCGAGCTCCTATTGGCCCAAGCAGCACATGTTTGGTTCTAGGTGGCGAGTAGATTTTTTTGTTCGGCGAGTAGATTTTTTGGTGATTTGTCGACCACTGTATATATATATATATACATACATAGAGAATAAAAATATATATGTGTGTGTGTATGAGTAGCTTTATTGGTTTATGCAGGATGTGACAGCTCTTACTATACTAATAAAAAATACTATACATATGCGTCTTATATTACTTTTATATGGTTTATAAAAGAAACATATATTACTTCTTTAAGACTACAAAGACATGTAAACACAATGGCTTCTCTGAATTTTTTTCTCACTTATGTCACTTATTGAACAAGCATCACTATTGATTCCATATGAGACATATATGCCATACTAGATGTCCAAACATCATTAATAATTGCTTTATAAAGCTCACAAACTAAATTCAAGCGAAATATTAACTTGTTTATATATATATATATATATATATATATATATAAATTTAAAAAAAAAAAAATATATATATATATAATCAAAAAATAAATAGATGATACCGTTCTGCGGCTAACGAAATGCTTTTATTATCATCTATTTATTTTTTGATTATTGAAGCTCAGCTAACACGGTATTGATACCTCTACATGTATATATATATATATATATATATATATATATATATATATATATACACACACACAAAAGGTGTGTGTGGAGTGGGAGTGGATATAAATGGTGTGGAAATGTGAGAGATTGTAGCACAACTAAAAGTCTGTGTGGATACTATGTGGTCCCTATAGGTGTATAGGGATGGAAAAACAAGGAGTATGAGTATGTGTAAGAGACAGCTGTGTGTGCATACATATAGCACAGTATGTACAGACATGGCCTATAGCGCTCATGGGAAGAGAGTTCACTTGTGTCAGTATCCACTCCCACTCCACACACACCTTTTGTAAAGCACTGTATATACTGTGGGCTCTCCATTCATTTATATTCACACAGATACACACACATACTCTTACATCACTTGCCTTAAGGAACCTTTTGACACCTCCAGCCATAAAACACATCCACACCGGGGGAAGGACCAGCACAGATAACATTCCAAGAGACACTGTTTTTAAGTATACCTTTTGCTTCATTCATTGTAACATCGCCGGAAGAAGAGATCAGTGTATCTCGAAAGCTCGCACAAATAAAAGCATTTCGTTAGCCACAGAACGGTATCATCTATTTATTTTTTGATATATATATATATATATATATATATATATATATATATATATATATATATATATATATATATAGAAAGAGAGAGAGAAAAGTAATCCACCTAGCACCACCCTGAGGAAGGTCCCACGAGGACCGAAACGTTGGTCATGTTTGTGCTATGTTTATTTTTGAATACAAGTTTTCTTACTTATCTTTGAGTGCTGTCTTGTGTCTGCTCCTGCTGGAGTGGATTACTTTTCTCTTACTATTGGTATAGGACATGCACCGCAAATTGTTTATGGTATTGGGAGTGCTGGCTGCCCCATTTGTTTTTATATATATATATATATATATATAGTATATATAGTATATATATACTATTAAGGTTATGGTGGGTAAAAAAAGTGACAAAAACCCTCCACAGTAAAGCATAAAGCAACTGTAAATATTACTGTATGTTCATTTGCATGTCTCAGTTGAGGATTCTTCTGTCCTTGCTTAAATAACAACCTTTGCTGTACCTCTGACTCCAACTGTAATCCATGATATTGATTTATCACTAATGGATCAACAACAGGTATACATATGTAATAGTTGGGTTAAACCTTAAACCCGGTTCACATATATTTTGTAGCAAATTAATTGCTGACTAATGATGTAAGGGGTTAAATGGGTATGTAGTCTTTATTGTCATCAGTACTCTCCAATTCTTGAGGCTCCTCAATTACATTTTGTAAAATACTGTTATTATATATTCCATTCGAATTTAGACACCACAAATTGTCATCAAATTCATCTTTAATTTTAAAAATACGTAAATTGGTTTATTATCAATTATTGATCAAATATATACAAATACTTTTAACCACTGCCCAAATAGAAGTATATATATATATATATATATACAATATCACATGAGCTATATCTTATATCTTTGAAAATACAGTGTGGTCCTCATAACCTGTCCATTGTTATTAATGTAGCATTAAAAGCCAGAACCAATGGACTGGTTTGAATCTTGTAATTAATGTTTTAATTGTTCTAATTGTGTATGCAAATTAACCTTGCTATAAATACTGTGGGGTCACAACCAATGGGAGCCCCTGATGAAGTCATCATAGATGACGAAACGCATAGGGCGTGACTAAGGCAGAGGAGGCACTATCCCACTGAGACCTTCGTTACGGGCTGAGACGAACGCAGGCTGTGAGAGGCAAAGCCAAACAGAAGAGCAGACCCATCTCCGTTTCCCCTGGTGGTACAGCAGCCAGAAGCAGGCAGCTGAAGGTCCTGGTTCCCGGAGGGATTTCCTTTTGCGGGGCACCTGACCGGGTGGACGTCACTTCCGGCAGAAGTAGACAGCGCAACGTGTGTGCAGGAGAGGACACCATTGCTGATCCGGACGCTACCACTGGCTTATGAGGGCCTATCTCATAACTGCATTAATTATCGTTACACTTGTGAGTGGGCATTTGTCTGTTTTTAATGTTCCATAAACTTATTGTTATACTTTAATGCACTAGGTGTACGCCTGTTTTTTCTTTTCTTTTCTTCCATAGGTATCTATAGGGAATTGTGATCCCTTCCAAACGGGCTGCCATATACCTTGATGCATTCATCTGGAACGGGACTCTGTGTTTTTTAAAGGTTTTTTAAGGTTTTATGGACTTTTCTATTGAATATTTTTCATATATATTTTTTATATTTTTTATATATATTTTTTCATATGTTTTTTCCTTATACACATTCTATATTAAAGTTATAATTTAGTTTTACATGTTTTATCTTAAAGAGACATAGGTTCTATTTTATATTTAACCTCCCTTGGCCACCCCATAGGTTGTTCTAACACAGTAGGTTAGACCTACTCACAGTTAGGCAGGTTGTTATATTAGGCGCTCCTTTAAACATTTTTGTCTTGTTCTGATATATATATATATATATATACACACTATTAAGGTTATGGTGGGTAAAAAAAGTGACAAAAACCCTCCACAGTAAAGCATAAAGCAACTGTAAATATTACTGTATGTTCATTTGCATGTCTTAGACAGGTCTTGCAGACCTGTCTAAGACATGCAAATGAACATACAGTAATATTTACAGTTGCTATATATATATATATATATATATATATATATATATATATATATATATATATATATATATATATATATATATTAAATATATATATATATATATATATATATATATATATATATATATATATATATATATATATATATATTAATGACTCCGTTCAATATGACATGAACAACAATAATAATAATAATAAGACTTTGTGTAACACCTAAAATAACATTGTAAGTTTGCATCATTGAAACTAGTCATTTGCTCTAAATTCTCCTTTTATGAAAGGCACATTTACAGAAATGTTCACTTTTATTCTGTTTATCTCCAGGTTTTTTTTTTTTTTTTTTTCATTTTGCAGGCACCATTTGATGGGCAAATACAACATGGATTATCTTTAATGGATGGACTACCTATAAACAATGCAAACATTATTGGCCTATGGTTTTGGTTCATCCTTAAGAATGGACTTTTAAAGTCAGAATATCCTCTGTAGAAATCTCTAACGTTAATCATCATGTACAATATTACAGTTTTCCCAAGCGGCAAAAATATTTCTACAATTACCTGTATTTAAAATATTGCAGCCTGCATTTTATCTGCAATATCTCACACCTGAATGATTTCACTTCTTTTTTTTCAATACTTGGACAATATCATATTTCACAATAATACATTAAATAAATTGGTTCCTGGAGTTCTCATTTTAATATGAGGTCAAATAAAAGTTTCATTATGTCTAAGAAAATTACTATTATGATGGAAAGCTGATTCCTTCCTAGAATGAGGAATATATCATTTCTGCGGGTTTTTTTTGCTATAAGGCAGTGGTTTCCAACCTTTTTTTTGGGTAAGGAACCTTAAGTGAAATTCTAAGGAACCCCCAACCCTCTCTAATAGCCTGTCTGAGATCAGATGCTTCGTAAGGAACCCCAACCCTCTCTAATAGCGCGTCTGAGACAGATGCATTGAAAGGAACCCCAACCCTCTCTAATAGCCTGTCTGAGATCAGATGCATTGAAAGGAACCCCAACCCTCTCTAATAGCCTGTCTGAGATCAGATGCATTGTAAGGAACCCAAACCCTCTCTAATAGCCTGTCTGAGATCACATGCATTGCAAATTCTTCTGTATTTGATACAATTTTCACATGAACAGAAAATTGTAGGGAACCCTTTAGGGATGCCCGGGGAACCCATGAGTTCCAAGAAACCCTGGTTAAAAAAAATAAATAAACTGCTATAATGGAATTCTGCAGTAATATTTTCACTATGAATATAGGAGACTCTGTGACCAAGTATTCCGTTACGTTTGCAGGCTCATTAAGAAGGTCAAAAACCAATGTTATTTTACTATTTGGAATCATTTTGGCCGAACAATGAAAAGAAACCATACTAGAAGAAGCCTTAATATAATCTTTTTCTTATCATTGTTCTTTATGGGAAAATAATTTAGCCCGAAATTTAGTGGTCCCATCAGGGAGGTGATATCTTTAAAAAGGTGGTCTGAAGGACAGTTTTTACTGTACTTTAATAGGCTTACAGATTATTATAAATCTTAATATTCATAATCTTTACCATTTCCTTTCTCAAATCCCTTCCATCTATGCATCTATTTATAATGTATGTTTCAAACACAGGTTAAACTTGATTTTAGATTGCGCCAAGGGGACATCCACTTGACCTAGTTTCAAATAAGTCAAAAGTTCACATTTACATAGACTTCACTGGTAAAAAGAACGTTACCAGGTTAGAGATGCTGCATGACTCTAACACATACAATTCCAGTATGCAGGCTCAAAATATAAGTAAAATGCAGAAATAGGTTGATAGGAATAAGTATAGTACAGAAGAATTGAGGGCCAGAACCAGTGTGAAAATTATTCTGTTCTGAGTTAGGGCCTCGTTTACTAAGCAGGGCTATTGCATTTGACAGCTTCAAGAGAATAGTCTGTAACGCAGGGGTGTCTAACTCCAGTCAACAGCCATTAACAGCTCAGGTTTTCAGGATATCCCTGCTTCAGCGCAGGTCGCTCGATCAGTTGCTCAGTCATTGTGACGGAGCCACAAGTTGAGCCCCCTGTGCTGAAGCAGGGCTATCCTGATGACTGACCTGTTAGTGGCCCCTGAGGACTGGAGTTGGCCACCCGTGCTGTAAGGTGTCTGCACCAGAAGCTGTTTTATGGAATAAAACCGCCATTTAGTAAATGTGGGCCTTATTCCTTAGAGAAACAATAGGTTGTTGTTATACCATTTGCTGGACTAAGAAAGCGCTTGATAGGAGTTGATGAGCTCAGCTTTCAAACCACAGAATGATGTGTGTCAGATTTGAATTAGAAGTCTTCCTAACATGAAAAGCACGATGTTCACCAAAATGTATGACATTCACTTAATTGGCCAGTAAAATATAAGAGCTGGGATCCTCCCCCTAGTGTAAACATAAAGATGCCCCTTCTGTTAAATAAAATAAGTCAAAGTATTTTTAAAGTCCAGTGTGTCATATTATGAAATAACTTGTCAGGCTTACAAAATGTACCATTCAAAATGAGTAATTCAGATACAGATTAGGAGAATTTTCCATTTTCATGTATCTTCTTGTCTTTCCATCTCAAGGACGTCAACAGCAGTCATTACAAATTATAAATAAGTGGATAGAAACTAATACTGTTGAATATAAATTAACTTCCAATGAAATCGCACATTATACCAGATTACTTGTATATCTTGTAACGCAAATTGGACCAGTTAATGAACCAACTGCAGCTTCAGCAGGTGTGATAAACTTGAAGTTAATTTCTATATTTCTATAGTGTAATACATTTCCACAATATAAATGTGTTAGTGCTCACAAGACAGTTACATGGATGAGAAGTACAAACCATCCCCTTTTAAAAAGTCGGAAGAGCTGGGCTCCAGAAAGATTGTATATTGTTTAAGTAATTACCTTTAAGTCCATTCTACCAAGAATAAACCTAAGAAACCAGTGTATTAATATGTAAATACGATCCTAATTATGACACTACACATTGTAATTGTTAGCTGTTCTGTCAGCCCAGTTTATATCTCTTTGTGAATTTGGTACATAGAATGAGTTTGCCATGGCTTCTCATGCATTAACAATGTTATTATATAATACACTACACTATCTGTCATTCAGACCCATAAGCGATAAGTCACTTTGCGATTTCCCCCACACAAAGATTGACCCTACAGCCCACATGTATCCCATCAGACCACACCACATCCCCTGTGCACTGAATCCTGCAGCTTTTTTTTTTTGATCAATACAAACTTCCACTTGCTCAGTATTCAGGGGAATTATCTTTCTCATCATCTCACGAAGCGTCACTTGCTGAGCTCTCCATTGCAAATGATATGCATTTGTTAAAGGTTAGCAAACGAGAAACTAAACCAACCATACCAATAACAGCCAGAAGAACCATTTCTAAAAATGGGATGCAGGGGCTATTTCAATTTTAATATTCAGTCACAGTAAAAGTAAAGGCCACCAAGCCAGAGGCGGATCACATAGTTCTGGGTTTTATGGCCCTCAGACTTCAGTGCAATCTCTTAAATATTGCTAATGATCTCAGCTATCTCACAGTGGCTTTAAATGAGCTCTTTCTGGACTGCTACAGTTACATTTCCCTGTCTAGCAATTTACCCCAGGCCCCTATTAAGTGAATTATCACGGCTCCTAAATCATCTCTGCAGGGGTTTCCTCTAATCCCATCAAGGCACTTAAACGCTTTCCTTTCCTCACTGTTACATAATGAATTATTATTTCCAGGGGAGCTGTTAAAGAGGCCCCTCTGGATGCATTGTGGTTGTGTTACATTGTGAGGGGGAAGAAGAGACTGTGGTCAAACACTGCAGTTTAGCCCCGGGGCCTTGTAGCTGCTAAACAGCAGGATGATGGAAGGGAGGGACACTGCCCCCCCCCCACTGCCCCGTAGGTCTCCTCTGCACAGAGACCATCCTTTTATCCCCTGCCCCCTCCTCTTCTTCCCCAGTCCCCTGTCCTGTGGGGACAGAGAGCTAAACACAGCCTGTACTAATGTTTTCTTTAACCAGAGGAAGCACTGGTTTAACAAACCAATTGTGGACTCCATTAAAGCTGCCTTACTAAACACAATTTGCTGTGTGTTACTGAGCTGCGTAATGGTACATAATAACTGTACAAAACAGCGGTGGTTGTTATCATGAGGCAAAGCTTAGGGCCCCCAAAACGGAAAGATATTAAGATGTCAATATGAAAACTGAGGGTTATTATTACTTACACATTATACATTTAATTGTATTGATCTTTATTTCTTTTAATTTCATTTGTATGGGGGTTTTTTTTCTCATAAAAGCAAAAATGAAATGATAAATTCTTCATATTTATATATACGTTAAGTATGTAAGGGGTGAGGATAATAACTCACACTAGAAAAGATACCTTTTAATGAGAGAGAGAGTGAGAGAGAGCGCAAGCGCATGCTTTTGGGGCCCTAAGCTTTTGCCTCATGATAAGAATACCCACTGTTTTGTACAATTATTATGTACCATTACTCGGCTCAGTAACACACAGCTAAATAATAACCTTCACACCTCAAATTACACCTTTGTATTGAAACATTATATATATATATATTGCAAATAAAAATATCACTTGTGAGCACATGCACATGTCTCAGACAGGCCTGCAACCCTGCCTTTCACCATTATCACCTAGCATACAGTGCTTCCACTGCGACAAGGGATTCTGGGAAATTACATGCAAATGAGCACACCGTGTCACCTTTTGCCTGAAATCCATTTTTGTTGCCTTTTTCACCCACCATAACTTATATAAAGTATGGTAAACCTACCCAGCCTTGAAAATTGCAGAACCAGTACAACCAGCCACACACTGATGAGACCCAAAAGGTCGAGACAGCTGTCTGTGAGTGGTTTCACTGGCTTTGTATCTAATCTCATGCTGTGCTTAAAAGCTGTGTGAACAGCGAGCATTAACTTATAAGGCTTCCATGTAAAAATGGTTTTCAGGCAAAAGGTGATACGGTGTGCTCATTTGCATATAATTTCCCAGAATCCCTTGCTGCAGTGGAAGCACTGTATGCTAGGGGATACTGGTGAAAGGCAGGGTTGCAGACCTGTCTAAGACATGTGAATGTGCTCACAAGTGATATTTTTATTTGCTATATGCAATACGGTGTAGAGTTGTTGTCGCCTTTTTCACCCACCATAACTAAAACAAAGTGTGTATATATTTATATATATTTTGTAGCTTTGAGAAATATGGTGCTCATAACTGTTATCCTTTCAAGACATCTGTTTGTGTTCTAGGATCTAAAGGTCTGCTTGTTGTATTTAGAAATGTAGCACTTCTTTTGTTCAAGGCTCACAGCCTTGGGGACTTCAAGAAAAAGGAGTCACCTTGGTCATCAGGGAAAAGAAAAGCTCTATTAATTAGAATGCACAGGCGGTAGTCGGTTATCCGCCGTAATCTGTCCCGCAAACAGTCGTCGGATTGCCGATCCAATGTTAATCTGCGGCGGTGAGCGTCGGATAATCCGTTCCATGGAATGCATTATTCGGCAGCTGATATTCCGTTTGTGGGTATAACGGACCGACGCATAACGAGGACCACCTGTAGTTGGAAATTATCCCCAAGCAAGAAGTACGGTGCGTCACAGTATATTGAATAGGGATCAATGAGTAAATTCAGTACGCAGTTTTCTGTGCATATCTCTCTGATGTTTATCTATGGGATTGAGACTAGAAGGGGATTCAATATTTATGACATCTGGCCATGGAGGAAGCAAAAAGATGCAATTACTTTGAAAAGATCTGGTAGACAATATATCGTACACCACAGTCAATGAAGTGATACAATTCCATACATGACAGCTGGCTTCCTGTACCTCTATGGGTTTGCTCACAGTCCATACCTGTCAATATCAAAAGGTACAAACACAGATAATGATAACGCTCAATTCCAAATAGAAAACAATTATAAAGTAAGTACCAGGTGCATAGGGAAAATAACACAAGATACAGAAAAGATAGTGACCGAGGTCACATGAGTCCCTTTTAAACACGCACTCAAGGTACATCAAAATAACCAGTAGGGAGGAAATAAAGGTCCTCAGAGAAGCCTAACTAGCGTCACTCACCCACGAATAATGGGGCTATATGGCGATGGGACGTCTAACCTGTTAAAAGTAAAAATAATAAATGTTTATTGAAATACAAAATACGCCTAAACAAGTGTTTCTCTGAGTCTCTGATTGAGCCACCTGTGCTGAAGCAGGGACTGATTGAGTCACCTGTGCTGAAGCTATCCTGAAAACCTGACCTTTTTTTGGGGGGGGGGGGGGGTGGGTTTGTGGGCTGGAGTTGGGCACCACTGGGTTATACTGCTGCTGGGCAGATGTGAGCATTTCATAGACCGCATGAAACGTTCATTATTAGAATAATGAAATGAAAATATTGTAAAGAGAATAAAGTTTGCTGTAATTAGATTTTAAAATGGGATTTTTTAAAACATTTGTTTTATTTTTGAAAGAATAAAACGAACTGCAATAACAAAAAGGTATAATCACCAAAAACACAAATTATTAATTACAAATAATGAATAATATATGAACAATTCATAATGGCAGCAACCGATGCAAAAAAATGTTATGTATTTATGGGCTTCTAATACTTATGGATGCTACCTGTACCTTAAAGAAGGGGAAGTCTCTCCTATGACCAAGGTAAACTAATACCAGTGACATGTTTAATAGGTTAAATGTAGGTGACTGACACATTATTTAATCAAGGGCAAATACTTTGAAATCATTTTTTTAAACCATTATTTTGCAGGTTGCTAAATGCTTAGGATCTTTATAATGGATCTAGAGAATCGTGATATAATCTCTTTTGGTAATGAAACTGTTTGTAAACTCTGATATTCACAGGTAATTTGCTAACCCCATGTGCGGAACTCCAGTCCTCAGTCTCCCAAAGAAGTCAGGTTTTCAGGATATCCCAGCTTCAGCACAGGTTGCTCCATCAGTCCCTGCTTCAGTACAGGTGGCTCAGTCAAAGGCTCTGATTGAGCCACCTTGGCTGAAGCTGGAATATCCTGAACCCCTTCCTGTTGGGGGGACTGGAGTTGCGCCCCCCTGTGCTAACCAACACATTTTTTCTTTGTGTGTGGTGTGACATTTCTTCTTCTTTTTTTCTAATTTTGGTGCCATTATTAGGCAAACAGATACCCATGTAGCCAGCCTTACCGTCCCCAGCGATGCAGGTGAAATGTGGGAAAACCGAGGCGCTTTGGGGGACCCCCCCACCCCATGTTAATCCGGCCGTGCTGCAATCAGCATGGTTCATGGTCACGACCATGCGAACAGCAAGGTTGGCTACATCTGTAAATGGGAAAGACAATAAATGATCAGATTACAGTTGCACAGAACATATTGCACAATATGGTTATTAGGGTAAATAAAGTGACCAAAGTCCTCACTCACCTACTGAATAAAAGGCCTATGAAGGCTTGAAACATTCTAATTGCTGCATTATCCACCACACAGAGAGCATTACTTCTGCATCAAAGTCTGATCTCCTTTTTGCAAGGAATCTTCCCACAGTGGGGTAGATCCTTAAAAGTTCACTCATTTTTGAAGGTTACCTTATCACATTTTAACGTACCCATATCCCCAGAGCTGCTTAATGTTGTTCAGCCATTTCCCTTAAAAATAAGGGAACCATATATGTTAACGGATCTTAGGCTTCTTCATCTGCAAATCGTACGGTAATGAGCACGTTACCCATCAACGGACATCCTCAGACCTCCGTTACTGTTAACGTTATGCTAATAACGCAACGATATTTAGCGCCTGCTGAAAGCTGCCCTTATTCACTCCTAAACCCTGAGGAGCATCGCACTATTTATACAAATAGCCTACAAGGGAAAAGGGAAGGTCTTAAGTGGTTCCCATATGAATGGACTGAGTGTAGGAATTAACCCGTTCATGACGTGTTATACTAACAGATATATGGTGGAACATATAAATGGACGAACACAGCAACACATATATATATATATATATATATTGTTTAAAGGGATTAGCTATAATCTGTTGTTTAATAAAGTATGTTTATTTGGCCTACTAGTGTATATATCATTTATTGTATAAAGTAGGAGTTTACCAGAATGAATCTACATATCTGAAAATGATTTTCAAGGAGGGAGAAGTAACCAAAATATTTTTGAATCACACACAGTTCATGCACTGGGCATAAAAAAAATTGAAATACATAATATTCTAACTAGTATAGTGCCCTAATAATGTTCTTTCCCAGTGCAGTGTATTTTTGTTTTTAAGCTAAAGTAATCCCTGTTCATCCAGGTAACATTATCTTGGCTGTTTTGCTAAGGGGCCTTGCTTTTGCATATAATTAGCCTTGGATACCCTTTAATAAGGAGGAAAGTAAAGTCTGTTACCTTATTAGGTAAGGTAACGTTATTTGCCCGTATTTAGCGCACTTCTGAGGATGTACCCAGTGAGTCTTACTAAGACCGCTGCCTTCCATCCTTTTTGTATTATTGTACCAAAACCCACAGACAAAGGACTCATGAATGCATCTGCATGTGTTTCGCAGGTTCCCACAACCTACATCTTTCACTCACTGTCACTCGTCAAATAGCACAACTGCAATACATTGATGGCCTAGTCATAGTGTCTGGGGTTCCATATCTGATATGCAGATCTTACCCAACTCTGTACACTTACTCAGGCTTATAGCTATATGGCCAAAGTGCTTGAAAGGCAGGGGAAACTATTCTTTTAAGCAAGGATCCAAGTTCACTGGACACCAGTTTGCTGATGGCATGCATATTGCTTACAAACTGAAATGTAGAAATCCTTTCTGAGGGCCTTATGCAGAGAGGAACGTTATTTAATGTGAAAACGGCAAGAAAATAGCCACAGAATTGGAGCAAGTTATGGTCGTATGCAGAAAGCTGCGTTACCTAATTTTTCTGATGAGATTCAAAATTGCCAAGTTTTCCTGGCTAGATTGAACTCACTATAATATAGAGCAGAATGGCGAGTTGCAGTGCATCTATGCTACCTGCATACCACCCTATTTTAACATGGCGAATTTACCAATCTCTCCACGTGTTTGGCAATTTTTAAAGTAAAGAAACCTGCTGTGGAGAATTTTATGAATCTCTCCATGTTCTCTGCAGGAGAAGCTTCTCTGGGAAGTATTTTCTCCAAAATATGGTGCTATTTCCCTTCTCTATCCTCTCTGCATAAGCCCCTGAATGTCCCGGGAAAAGAGCCGTCCCGATACTGCAGATGTACTGCCATGGGTGCATATCACGGTCAGGTCCACCAGCCAGGAAAACTTGTAAGCATCAGGAAAAATGAACGGCTGCAAGATACTATCTTATTAAAGGTCAGAGGTTGGACCGAAACATTAATATTTGGTCAAATACATTTTGTATATGTTTTACATAAGCCCATTGGAGTACTGCCATTCATTTTTGCTGAAATCCTTTCCTAATAAAGATTCCCTTTTAGTACTAAGTATTATTTATACTGTTAAACAATAAAAGTATTCCTCCAACAAGCCTCATGCTACCAAGCATGCTTAATTATACACTATTCTTTATTCTGAGTCAGTAAAGTTTGGCCTGCAAACTAATTTAAATATGCTTAATATAGATTGCTTTATTCTTGCAAACTAGCGGCTAAGTTAGACAAACCAGATAAAGTGACTCGTGTTTCTTAAATGAATTGCAACAGGATGGTAACATTTTGATCACGTTAACTGACAAACCTTATTTGTTTTTCACTTTTCACAATGACAAAGTCATTTTCTTCTCCTCCTGCATATTTGCAGAAATGTTCCTATCTTGTATCTAAAATATAGTTGCTTTGGGAGATTCTATGCAACACTTGATAACTGTGCCTAATAATTTTCTTGCAGAAATTAACATATTATGTGCTATAATATTAGATCCTTGACAGATCGAATAAGCATTTCTGTTGTCTGATATCCAGTACCTAGTCTAACAACTGTTTTATCGGCAATTTACGTGCTTTACTCTCAGCATAGCGTTTTTAGCATTCTATACGTGCACAGCGTTCAATAAAATGTAACCCATCAGTCAGTGGATGGTGACAAAACATGTTGCACTCTACAAAGTAAACGGTATATTTGAGTGAAACACAACTACTAGTTTAGGATATATTTAATTACACTCTTAACAGTCTACGTCTCGTGATCAATTAAAACATGGAAAAATTATATTTAGCATTCAATAGAAAAAAAAAACCTTGAATGCTGATAGACCTCTGCATTTATACATAAACATGTCCACCATTGCCTAATTTCAGTTTATATTCTTCCTACAAAACCATATGTCACAGGTGTGACCATACAGTATGTATGTATATCACTCTGGTGCTGTCACTAACATGGCGACAATGTGCAACTTCTAGAAGGAGAATGATTGCGAAAAGGTAAAGTCTAATTATCCGAGTGACTGCCACGCTCAGAACTGGGCCCTAGTGCACATAATTCCGCATAGTCAGCGTTTTTGACTATTTGAAGGTAAGAGATGTAGAAGTGAGAGAATGTTGTCATTTTTAACTACTATTTAGTGCTCAATTATACCAAATGCTGCAAGGCGGCAGCGCTATTCTGTGATGTCACCCAGCGCTGCCGCCGAGCAGCATAGTGATTATACCAGGGAGCCGGTTGAGAGGAGGTGTGGCGGACGCGTGGCCGTGAGCGGTTCGCTCTCATTGGCTGGAACCTATCACGTGACGTGGCCTTCGCCAGGGAAGAACATATCTGCATATCAGCAGGAGGCAGCCGCCTGGCAGTGCCACGTAGCGTGCACGCAGCAACAGGTATGTGCACTGCCATTGTTATTTTTCATGTTTTTCAGGCACGCAGAGCTGCGCACATTTTCCTGTATAATCACGGCCTTATAAGGATGGGTACATCCATAGGTTTTGTTTTTTTGGTTTCAATATTTTTTTTTTATTATTTTACTTAAATAAATTAAAAACCTCTTGCTTACATGTACAATTTTGATAAAGGAACAATATTTATACATCTATCTTAGTAAAAACAATTATCTTCATAACAATTTTTCTTTACTATTTTCTGTATGTTGCTTATCAATTTAATTTTTATATATAAATCTCTTTGGATTCTTTTAATTTCGAATTATTCTTATTTTTTATTTTTTAACATAAAAAAGATAAAGAAAAAAGATAGATAAAGATGGGGCCAGAGAGGAAAGGAATGGGAAAGGGAAGAGAGGGAATGCTTAAGGGCTAAAAGGTAATAGAGACAAGGGATAACAATCAACCATGATCAGGATTCTACCTAAAAAACCGAGGCCACAGTTCCCACACCTTATAGAATTGATCTATTTTTTGATTCAGTTGAGCTGAAAGCTTTTCCATTAATTTAACTTCATTCACTCTTTTAATTATTGTATGTCTCGATGGTACATTTATATTCTTCCACGCCGCTGCTATAGAGCAACGGGCTGCTGTAAAAACAATGGAGATCATTTTTCTCATCGTATTAGATACCTCTTCAACAGGCTTTGCTAATAAATACGTTAGTGGGTCTAGAGGGATTCTTGTATCTGTAATTTCCTGCAACATATTCTGGATCTTTGTCCAAAACTTTGGAATCTGTGGACATGACCACCATATATGTCCCATATCTCCTCTCAGGCCACATCCTCTCCGGCATAAATCTGATGTGCCGGGAGATCTGGCTCAGCCTACTCGGGATTAGGTACCATTGAAATAAAATGTCAATTTTACATTCAAACAATTCAGAGAGCTAAATATTACAATGGTCAATGACTTGGTAGTATAATGAAAACCAATGGCTTTTATGGAGATACAAATAAAATATCAAACACATCAGTGTTCGACAAACCTATACATTTGCTCGCCCCGGGCGAGTGGATTTAACCCCCGGGCGAGTAAATATTGGCCCAAGCAGCACACGTTTGGTACTAGGTGGCGAGTAGATTATTTTGTGTGGCGAGTAGATTTTTTGGTGATTTGTCAACCACTGAAACACATGATATTCCAATTTTTAGTTTTCTTCAAATTAGACATTATTTGTTGAAATTATCACAGAGAGAGACATTTCCTGATTTAGCAAAATTTGAAAGACTCTGTAAAAAAAGGTGTGTATCAAAAGGGGTTGATCTCGAGATTTTATGAGGAATTAATTCTAGCAACAACTCCTCAGAATCATAATTATATGTTAAAATGGGCTCAAGATCTCAATGTAGAAATAAATAGGGAAACCTGGGAGGATATCTGGGAATTGGCAGCTAAAACTTCAATTTGCACAATAACGAAAGAAAATATATCCATAGGTTTTAAATCCGAACTTTGAAGTTTAAGGTTGAACATCAGAACGAAAGTTTGAATCCAAACTAAATTCGAGCCAAAACCCATGAAAGACTCGTCCTCGGATTCGTGTTTTTATTTATTTATTTTTATTCGTTTTTTTTGTGTGTGTGTGTATAATATATATATATATATATATATATACATATATACATATATATATATATATATATATATATATATATATATATATATATATATATATATATATATATATATATATATATATATATAAACACAATAAAAAACAATGGCGCCAACCTAAACCACTAAATGAATATAAGTGATGAAAAAAAACCCTATACTATACAAGGTGGAGAAACAAAGTACAAACAATACACAAACATATAAAAATAACTGATGAAAAGTCCAGAAAAAATATATAATAAAAAATATATAATAGACAAATCTCTTCCCTTGAACTTTACAGATCATGTCCCGTCATAATAAACGTCCTAAAAAATGCTCCAATTGCTATCCAAAAGAGTCTCTGCAGCCCGATTGAAGGGAACACCACTTCCTTGAAGATATCTATAAAAACACAGAAAAACAGGCGCACTCATAGCGTAAAAGGTATAACAATATATTTATGGAGTCAAGGATTTAAAAATGCACATTCACAAACGTAGCTTAATAAAAAGCATTTTTGAGTAAAACTCAGCCAGCCAGACGCATGAACCCGGTAGCAGACGACTTTGGTATAGTGTCCGGTGTAGGTACACTGCAGCAGCCTCTATGGATACCTCCGGAGCCCGGGGAACACGAGGGACGCCGCCTTCCTCTCATTCCTGCGTCACACAGTGAGTACTCAGCTCCAGATACCGCGAGAACTCAGTGAAGTCAGTGGATTCAACCGGAAAAAGTTCCCATGTATGCAACGAGTGGACAGCTGAGAGTAATACTTCCAAAAAACGCAATAAATTGCTGTAGCAAGCCAGTGAGTGGAAATATAATAAAACTGGGCAGTAAAACCTCCACACAACACCCTCTACGCGTTTCGTCTCAAAGAGACTTCATCATGATCATGATACTGATATACAAAGGATTCAATGGCTATATCAGTGTAGAGAGAGGGAAAAAAAACCCAGCAGATATGGACTGTAGATAAGGTAGGGTGTTAAAAGTGTTTGAAGCCAGGGGACGGTGACAAGGAAAGGTGGGGAGGGGGAGGGATGCGGGGGGGGATAAAGTGTGGATAAGAATGGAGGCAAGCAGGATAATTGTAATTATCCTTTTTATATCAGTATTGCTGACCTGAAGAAGAGAGGATAACTCTCGAAAGCTTGTCCTATGACATAAATTGTTAGTCCAATAAAAAAGGTATCACCTAACACTGAAGAATATATATATATATTATATATATATATATGTAAATATAGCTGTATGCTCATCTGCATGTCTTAGGCAGGTCTGCAACCCCGCCTTTCCCCATTATCACCCAGCATACAGCACTTCCACTGCAGCAAGGGATTCTGGGAAATGACATGCAAATGAGCACACAGTGTCACTTTTTGCCTCAATAACCACTTTTAACATGGTTCCCTATAGGCTTAAGCTTGCTGCATGGTCACAGCTTTGAGCACAGCCAGGGTTAAGGTGCATACCCAGAAAACCACCCACAGACAGCTGTTTCGACCTTGATGGGTCTCATCAGTGTGGGGTTGATTTTACTGGGAATGCAAGAGAGGCTATGGGATAGGCTAAACCATAATACTGAGTTAAGTTATGGTGAGTAAAAAAAGTGACAAAAACCCTCCACAGGAAAGCAAATATGTAAATATAGCTGTATGCTCATCTGCATGTCTTAGGCAGGTCTGCAACCCCGCCTTTCCCCATTATCACCCAGCATACAGCACTTCAACCCCACGCTGATGAGACCCATCAAGGTCGAAACAGCTGTCTGTGGGTGGTTTTCTGGGTATGCACCTTAACCCTGGCTGTGCTCAAAGCTGTGACCATGCAGCAAGCTTAAGCCTATAGGGAACCATGTTAAAAGTGGTTATTGAGGCAAAAAGTGACACTGTGTGCTCATTTGCATGTCATTTCCCAGAATCCCTTGCTGCAGTGGAAGTGCTGTATGCTGGGTGATAATGGGGAAAGGCGGGGTTGCAGACCTGCCTAAGACATGCAGATGAGCATACAGCTATATTTACATATTTGCTTTCCTGTGGAGGGTTTTTGTCACTTTTTTTACTCACCATAACTTAACTCAGTATTATGGTTTAGCCTATCCCATAGCCTCTCTTGCATTCCCAGTAAAATCAACCCCACACTGATGAGACCCATCAAGGTCGAAACAGCTGTCTGTGGGTGGTTTTCTGGGTATGCACCTTAACCCTGGCTGTGCTCAAAGCTGTGACCATGCAGCAAGCTTAAGCCTATAGGGAACCATGTTAAAAGTGGTTATTGAGGCAAAAAGTGACACTGTGTGCTCATTTGCATGTCATTTCCCAGAATCCCTTGCTGCAGTGGAAGTGCTGTATGCTGGGTGATAATGGGGAAAGGCGGGGTTGCAGACCTGCCTAAGACATGCAGATGAGCATACAGCTATATTTACATATTTGCTTTCCTGTGGAGGGTTTTTGTCACTTTTTTTACTCACCATAACTTAACTCAGTATTATGTTATATATATATATATATATATATATATATATATATATATATATATATTTATTAGAAAAACTTGTCATAAAAACCTACAAACTTCTGCATAAAGCTCAAAGTTTTAGAAAGGCAGCCCAAGTTTTGGGGGAAAAAAAAAAGCATATTCCATATTTTTTTTTTATTCAAAACTGAATCGAGTTCAAAACCAAAACATGAATATTTTTAGAACGAAAACACGAGTGGCAGTGCTCACACCTGCTATTAATTTAGGGCATCTTCCTCAATTTCATATTTGTCAGCGTCTGGTAATTTTGTTGATAACAGGCATTAAAATATATATATATATATATATATATATATTTTTTTTTTGGACAAAAAATGAAAACAAGTGGATAGTGGTTTAAAATACACTCACATGGAGTGCTTAGGCACTAAAATAATAATGGAGTCGGGATCTTCAATCAGGATTTCTCATATGAGACAAGAAGATGAAGAACACCTGAGGAAGAAATATATTCAAAGGGTAAAAGTTGCTCAGGTAAACTCACAATGTAACAAACATTAAAAGTCTTAATATTGCTGGTGTAAAAAACAGAGCGGCCGACGGATGCAGGGAAGTCTCTCCAGTCTCACGTGTGTACACTCAGCAGTGCTTTCGGTGTCTGACATCACTTCCTGCCCAACGTATCTAGCTCTGCTTCCAGTTCTCCGTCACCTGAAGGATGGAGAGCTAGACACAACTTACAGGAAGTGATGATTCGAATTCAACGCAGCATATGTTACTTAATTCTCATTTTTAAATATTTTATTTTTGGTGTGATTACAAACGTATATTGCTTTTAGTTTGATATAGCCTGACTTTTAATAAAAATAAAATATGTCATTCAAAAATAGTGTATGTACAATTTTTTATGGAATAGGTCGTTTAATTGATTTATGAGAAATGTATTAAAAAATAATGCACAACAAAAAACTATTACAGCGTGACTAACATTGAAATTGCTTTGCTCATTTCCCTATCAATGATGGCCACAAACAGCAAAGGCGAAAAGACCTTTTTCAGAGCTAAAATATATTAATACTGAGCTCCGCAGTTGCTGCTTCAACCAAGATTGAATGGTCTTTCCTTGATGACAATCGAATCATCAGATACACTTCATCAAATCGAATTTGATGATGTTATTTGTGACTTTAAATATTTAAAAAACAGAAAGACCCACGTAGATAAATAAAATGTTTGTGTTTGTAGTGCTATTTGCCACGTTTCCATAAACTTTTTGAATGTTGTTCAAGAAAAACATACAGTATTTGTATTTAAATGTGACCTTTGTGGTTGGGACTCCCAATTTATACTTAGCCCAAGGCCCCAAAAAGTCTTAAAGGCGCAATCCATGCAATATCCTACGTGTGTGTTTTGTCAAATAAATCAGTTCTGTAGCATTAGATAATACTTACGACAGGGTACATTTTTTTTTTCAATTCAACTCTTAATTTCATTTGAATGAGTTTTAATATACTGAGCATCCTTTGATTGATTTCTATAGCAGGTTTTAGCACACTTCCCCAGGAGTGCAAGATCTTTGTAACACTTTCCTGTTTCTGATAATTTGTTACCAATATTCCCAGCAGTTTGAGCTGCAAACTGTAATAGTACATAATGTTACCTTAGTAATTTAAGAATACATTGTAGCTGCTGAGATACACTGGCCGAAGAAGTGATTGAAACTGAAAGGCAGCCATTTAGTGAACCCTGTGAAGCAGGATCTTTTCTGATCGATTATGGGAAAACAAATCGATTTGGCAGCTTAGGTAATTAGTTTTCAATAAAAGTAATCAAAGGCTACATGTATTAAAACAAAACACTTTTTTCTAAGTGCTGCTTGGTTTGCCTCTTTAAGACGGCTTGGCTTCTGATGCCTCCTAGCGTTGTCCTAAGCATCTGCATTTACCTGCACTGCACCAAGTGAGGAGGCGCTGTGTGCATACCATAGTAGTGGGGGACAGAAGATTTAAAGGTTGGGCAATTTTACTTGCCTGCTAAGGCCCTACCATTACTACGCCCCTGCAATTAGGGCTTGTCTAGTACATGCACTGTAGTTTTTAAAAAGGGTGCATTGAATACCGATATTTTCACACAGATGCTACATTTGAGAATGTCCATACTGTGCATTGACACAAAGATTCCAGTCCTCATGTATAATAGTCTCCAGGATAGAGCTCCTCCGTACATCTCCGGCCTCACTTGTAAACTCTGCTGTGCACGACCTCTTTCTTCTACCCATTACCTACTTCTTTAGTCCTCCTGTATAGCTTCTGCTTACAAGGTGTTCCCTAGGCAGTGCTGCACTGTTAACATTTCCACCACTCTACTCACCCCCATCTTTCACAATCTTTAAAGACACATTAAATACCCACTTCTTTGACTAAGCGTATCTGGCATACTGATATTCTTACCGTTGTTCCTAGCATGTCCACTGTCACCTGATGTAAAGCGAATTCGGCACATTTTGCATTTGTGCAGCCACAGCAGGGGCACAATCATAAAGTCTGATTAGGGGGGTGCCGTCGCTGCGTCATGTGACAGCGCATTGTCATGGCAACGCCTCACCACGTGGCATCGCTAAGTCATGATGACGCAGTGTCACCTGGCGCCGCGATGCGGATGGAGAAGGGCTGGTCTCTTGCAGAGGCCCTGCTCTCTCCCACTGCAATCAGTTTCATTGCTGTGTGGAGGAGTGCGGGGCCTCTGTAAGTGCGATAGCAATTATTGGAGGTGCAAATTCACCCTTGTACCCCCCATGGTTGCGCTACTGAGCAACAGAACCTCAACCTCAGTTTCTCTCCCCCTTCTGTGGGCACGGACCCTCTGACACTTATTCATCACGTGACTGCTCTTTGGAGCAATCACATGATGTGGCTTCTGTTCCAGCAGTCAGGCCAGATGTAATGGAGTGTGGGCGCCAATCATGTACAGGCCATAAAAACCGAACACGGGCAATGACATACGAAGTACATATTGATGTACACTGTACGTCATTAGGGCACTGTTAATCTAGTATTTCCACTCTTGCCGTTCTTCTTTTAAGAGTGTAAGCTCATATGAGCAGGGACTTTGCCTGTTGTATCAGTACGAGGTAATATATATATATATATATATATATATATATATATATCACATAAAAAGATCACTTGTGAGCACATTCACATGTCACGTTACATAGTTACATAGTAGATGAGTTTGAAAAAAGACGTACGTCCATCAAGTTCAAACTATGCTAAATTTAGACAACAGATACTTTAGCCTATGTCTATACTTACTTATTGATCAAGAGGAAGGCAAACAAAAAACCCCAGTGTTATTTCATCCAATGATATCTCATAAGGGGAAACATAAATTCCTTCCTGACTCCAAGAATTGTCAATCGGATTAATCCATGGATAAATATTCTTCCCATGTATACTTATTTTTGTATATCCCTGTATACCTTTCCTTTTTAAAAAGATGTCCAACCTTTTTTTTGAACAAATCTATTGTATCTGCCATCACAGTCTCCATGGGTAATGAATTTCACATTTTAACTGCCCTTACTGTAAAGACCCCCTTCCTTTGTTGCTGGTGAAATCTCCTTTCATCCAACCTAAAGGGATGCCCCGAGTCCTTTGTACTGCCCTTGGGATGAATAGTTAATTTGAAAGCTCCCTGTACTGTCCCCGAATATATTTGTATATAGTTATCATATCCCCTCTTAGACGCCTCTTTTCTAATGTAAATAAATCTAATTTAGCTAGCCTTTCCTCATAAGATAGATTGTCCATCCCCTTTATTAATTTGGTGGCTCTTCTCTGCACTCTCTCTAGTTCCAGAATGCCTTTTCTAAGGGGTGGTGCCCCAAATTGTACTCCATATTCAAGGTGTGGTCTTACTAAGGCTTTGTAAAGGGGCATAATTATGTTTACTTCCCTTCAATCCATTGCCCATTTAATGCAAGATAAGATCGTGTTTGCCTTTGCAGCTACTGCATGACATTGGGCACTATTGCTAAGCCTGCTGTCTACAAGCACTCCTAAATCCTTCTCATGTCACAAGTGATCTTTTTATGTGCTATATGGTGGAGGTTTCATGTTGCCTTTTTCACCCACCATAATTTTAAATGTGTAGTATATATATATATATATATATATATATATATATATATATATATATATATATATATATAGTACAAAAATTATCTATATAATTTTTGTACTTTAGATGGCTTTCCTTTAAAAAATGTTTTTTTTTTCCTTATTGCATAATCAAATTATGGAACATCGATCCCCAAAAAATGTAGCAACATTCATATTCCAGGCTTTTTTCGAATGGGTGATAATGATCACATTAAAATATTAAGCAATGAGAATTGAAAGAAAATCATTCACATCGGCTTATTGGAGAGGCGAGGGCACCTGGAAGTCAGAGCGTTTCGGAGACTGCAGCCGTGGGCAGCAAGAACGCTCTGACACATTTACTTATTCACTGTTACGATCTAGGCTCACTTTAAATACAAAGTATCCTATACTTCTATTGAAGCCCTATACGAACTGCCAAGCTATTTACCGGAGTGGACACTTCTGGGATCTTCACTGAAGTGTTACTCTGAGTATTACCCAACTAAACAGCAAACTTAGATTTGTTTAGTGGTGGGAGGCATGAATGCAAATTGTCTGCCCACTATTCTGGGTTATTAGGTGCATAAATAGGGATAAGATTCCAGCACCATTAACGCAATACATCAACAGTCCACTGTACTATACAACTATCTGGTACCAAATAGTAACAGCATTTTTAATGGTGGTACTCTGTTCTATCCACTTTTGATCCCAGAAGCGTTATCTCTGTGCTAAGACTTATTTGTGGGTGTTATGCTATTATCTATTAAGACAGACTGACACCAACAACACACTTAACTGAAAGCACATATACGCTCACATGCCGTTCTCCGTTTAAAAAAAAAATTCATCCGTTAATCGTCCCAAACAATATTTTTTAATAATACAATTAAAAGTTTATTTTATACACTTGAGGGTGTCTCTTAGTGCCGCAAAAGGGGATCCTTTTCTCTCTTAGTAGATCCATTATGGATGGAGCAGATTTTTTAAATCTGATTCTTCATTATGACCATTTTGGCCAATACTAGAATAGCAAGGAAGGGGGTTGTTTATATTTCCATCACATAATACCATCCCTTAATTGTGTTGATGTGCAGAACATGTGGGCTTCTTATCAATAAACAATAATAACTAGGTACCTTTGAAACATGATGAGACTCTTCTATAAAGACTTCACAATTTATAAAATGCATTGAAGAATATTAGATTGTGGGCTCTTCAGACCAGGAACTCTCTTCTCCCAATGCTTACTTTTATACTTGGTGCTTTTCTTCGTATAATTCTTCCCCAGATTTCACCTTCTATAATAACTCTTTAAAGCACAGTTGACAATCTAAAAAATACTATATATAATATACAATACAAATTAAGACCTATTGGTCATGCTATTATTTCATATCACTGCATCAGTCCCTCTGTAATTCCTTGGTGATGCCTAGTTACCCATATTTGTTAACATCCTGAGCATGGCAGTGTCGCGAGGGTAGTCAGGTCACTTAGAAATTTGGAATGCGCCATTAGATACAAATGACTGATTCAGTTTACCCTTCCACCTTTTAATATGTGTCCAATATGTCCTTTCATCTCCTGAGTTATAAACACTTTGTGACCCAGTCTGGTTCACAATGCCCCTGGCAATAGATGCTGGTATCTTTTTGTGCAGCCGCCTTTTCTTTACCTAACACTAAGTATTCTTATTTCCAGCCCCATCAATGGTGTGTTAAGCAATTTGTGAAAAGCTAACAAACTCTAGCTACATCCTCATAGCGACTGTTTAAACCCATTACTTTCTCTTTTAATCAAAACGCTGCAGTGTCAAAATATACAATTCTTGCCATGAATCTCACTTGCTTGTTACAGTTCACCAGTTGACCTTGAAAATGTTTGCTCTTCTAAGCGCCTTCTCTTCGGCCTCCAGCTAAATTGCTTAAGACCAGGCCTCATCATTTTTCTATATACAGAAATCTGATTAGCATAAACAGCACGGCAATCTCAGAGACAACAAATGCAGACTGCTGGAGAGATCCGGTCAAAAAAACAAAACCTTTCTTACAAACAAATGCATTGCATAGCATTAGGTTTGGCAATAAAATGTATTTAAACATACTGATTTTTGTTTAAGCACATATGTATCTAAATTATTTTGTATTTATGTGTCAGAAACCTCTCACTCTATTTACACAAAGACATACTATAGATGCATTTACTTACAGTTTTTTTTAAGAAATTAGATGGAATTTGGCAATTATTTGTGTGTAAGGAGTAAGGGTATCCTTAATAATATGGGTGCCACACTCTTCTTTCATTATTTAATACACTGAGTGCATACAAAAACCCATCTAAGATGTGGACAAACAATTAGTTTTGAGTTATTTATCTGGAGTTTGTATGGTTTAGAAAAACTCCATCTTCCTGGCTGATGCTGTCCTAATGCATTTAACTTCAGCCATCAGCTATGATTAAACACCTGCTGTTGTGGGGAAACAAAGCACACTAATCCAATATGTATTTCTGACATCTTAAATATCACCCAGTCCCCTGACATCAGGCGCAGCTTTTCAGCGGGATGGAATTCCAGAGCATATTTTTCTAATTTATGGATGGACAATAAATCAAAATTAAGCCTTGGGCAATGAAATATACATCAGTGCAGAATGAACTGACTGCAAACTAGGGCATAGAACAGCAGAGGGAAGCAGCCAGAATGCATGAACAGACTCCTATCATTACAACACTGCACACAAAGTTATTGAAGTGCATAGAAAAAAAAGAAAAGATAAAATGCATTTGAGGCAGAATGTTAGGTTGCTGTATACAAACAGTTGATGGATGCATATTAAGATTTTAATATTACACATTGAATACCATGTATGAAGTGGATACAAAAATGCTCTAGTTTCTTCCAGATTTAAATACTGACTATTGTATTTATGGCACCCAACACAAATAATAAAGAGATGTTTTTAAATGTAGGTAAACTCTAGAGCTGTCCAAATGCTGAAATGTGGAATGCTACCTGATCGAGGAAACGTGTGATGGTAATTTACATTTAAAGGTAAAATCTATCTATCTATCTATCTATCTATCTATCTATCTATCTATCTATCTATCTATCTATCTATCTATCTATCTATCTATCTTGGCTAAAATGCACTTAAAGTCAATAAATTAAAAAAAATAACTGTTTTTATCCGTGTTTAATGTCAATTTTATTTATTGACCTATTCATGAAAGCCATGTCGCTGGGGGTAAAGCAGTGCTAAGGTTTTGTTTACTGTAGGGTTATGTCAGCGGGTATTTTTTTTAATATAGCATATGCTAATGAGTTATTACCCTGATTTACTCACTCATATGCTATTCACTAAACTCTGAGACCTGGCGAAATCAGACCACTGCAAACAAATATCACTCATTCTTATCACCTACCCTAGGCTGGGCGTTAAGATGGTCTTGCATACACATATAATGACCACTATATATACATAGGATAATACAAGATAAGACAGCCAATCTAGAATAGGTGGTAAAAATGCATAATATTAACACTACAGAACATATTCATTTATTACCTCCTTAGTAGCCCAAATTGACCAGCCAGTCATGCTCCATCCATCACAAGTTGGCTACTAAGGGCTTATTTTCAAACATGAATGTTGTGCTTTTTGTATTTTGCTTGGAGAGTATTTATGTTGTATGTTAAACCCTTTGGTGCCAGAAGACATTTGTTGGCAAGGCATTGGACGCCTCGGGCACTGAAGGGGTTAGATACTTTTCTGCCATAGGGTTTTGTAACATAAGCCTACAGTAAACAAACAGTGATATCTCACAGCACCGGTTAACTCGGATTTCTATGAGATATTGCTTATTTTGCATCACTAGGACTTTATAACCCTAAGTTAAGACATTTCTGTGCATGCAAATTAGATGAATATTGCCTATTAGTTTATGAATAAATCATTCTTATTGAATACGGTGGTAATTGTAAAAGAACATCACTGCTTTTTTTTTTTTTTTTTTGGTAACAACACAACATTTTAATGCAGCTATATAGACCTATGGTGAATCTAGGTCATTATTCTGATTTATTTTACACTGTTCCTATATGGTCAGTTATGTTGTGGTTCAGTCATGAATTTAACAGATCCTATCTCTCTATTTTTCTTACTGACTTTTCATAGATTAAAGCCATTCTTTGGCAGCATTAATATGCATAACCTGTACTTTACCTCATACACATCACCTCTGGACTCACTGACATTGGCTGCCTCACAGGGTCATTTGTAATGGGATTTTTTTTAAACTGTTCTTTCCCTGGTTCCAATGAATAAAGCAGAAGCTTTTTTATATTGTAGCCTCAGTAAATCAGCTTCCAACATTTACACCGAAACAAAAAAAAAAAATGAATAAACTATACATTTCACAGATAATGTTTGCCTCACACGAGTGGTGTTTCCGAAGTTGCCCTGAGTGTTTTTTCTCCTCCATGTGTTCCCTTGTAATCCTGGCTGGGCATCAATAAAGACTTCTGCATACCGTGCTGCATACAGCATCTCTCTAAGGTTCCTGTGGTTAATCAGGGTATTGAGATTGGAAACGAGATGGGCCTGACTCATCTTGGAATGTGAAAGCCCCCAGTAAGTGCTGCCCTTTCGAATGAAGGCAGGCTTCTGTAAGATGCTGCAGGATATGACGCTAATTGCTTTGTAGGTTTCAGTCAAGGTATCATGGTGAAAAACAACTTGCCACAGTGACTTGGTGCAGTTCTGTAATCCATTTCTGTTTAATACAAGCAGTGTCTATGCTGCACTGTAAACATATAGATAATGGATATATATATATATATAGAATGTATATAGTATATACAGGGGCAGCACTCACGTAACCACGATTGGAAAACTTGCCTAGGTGCACTAGTATCAACGATTATTAATCAGAGCGATATGAACACAGCAGTCTCAGGTACTTTTAAGAAATAAAGGGATTTATTTAGTATCTCAACGTTTCGGTAATATTACAGGGCCTTTCTCAGATACACAAGTGTTAAAGTGAAACTGAATATATATATATGCATATACATAGATAGATATAATATATATAGAGATATATTGATTACATGTGTATACATTAATCCATTATTGCGCTTTAAAAAAAATAACAATTATATTCTCTGATTTATTTTTTGCTCTTAACAAAAGTGACTTGGTGAAACACTAATTATCCCAAGGGAGGAGGAGTGGCTCAGTGACACTGATTCTGTAAGCAATGACACTGAGTTTGAAGCAGGGAAACCTGGTTCAGTTCCCAGTTTCAGCTCCTTGTAACCTTGTGCTAGTCACTTTATCTCCCTGTGCAGGGACAGTGTCTGTCACTTTCCTTTGTGCTTCATACCACACATTTTACTGTAATGGTGAAGAGCTTTGAGTTCCATTGGGAGAAAAGCACTATATGAAATAAAGTTGTTGTTGTTATATGAAATAAAGTTGTTAACTTGAAGTTTAATTTAACAGGTATTTGGCATAGTCAATATTTATGTTAGGTTTTTTGTTGTTGTTGTGGTAATAGTGAGAAGATCTTAATATTTACAGACAAGATGTCTAAACCTTAGGAACTTGTAGTATTTTCAGTACACATATTAGGGCCCAGCAAGTGTATGTACATATCAGTCAGGGGATCTGACATAGTTGTATCATTAGAAAGAAAACTGTTGCTTTTGCAGGACTCACAGCTAGCAAAAGGCCGTTTACTAGCTATGAACACGGTTTGAATCCCAGTCCAGGTCTCATCATGCCCTTGAGTCATTTTGTCTTCCTCGGCCTCAGGCGCCAACATTAGATTGCAATGGATATCAAAGCATAAATCTCACAGGGGATGAACAAAAAATATATATATACATATAGTGAAATATGTCAGAAAAAAGGTAAAAACACTAAATAAGTTAAAAAATAGGAGGTATCCCACTCACGTGTTGTAGGATAAATACCACTGTGTAGAGAAAAATTCTAGTCAGTGACAATTTCCAGGTGTTGCATCGAGGAATCTCCGGATATATGTAAACAGAGAGAAAGTAAGGATAGTGTACTAACGGTTATGACTAAGAGATGTGTAAATTATGAAATTACACTCACACATTCTCAAAATAACCGCCACTTTTAGACTACACAGAGTCAGGGGGAGAGAACCCTGGGTCATTCGCAGGACTATGTCTGCTCAGTTGGCGTCTGCGGGCCCGCTGCAGGATGATGACATCATAGCTGCAGATTGATGACATCATAGCTGCAGGATGATGACATCATAGCCAGACACAAGACGAGATGAGGAAAGAGTCCTAACAGTGCAGGGAACCAGTGTCACTACTCAGCCATATGGAGGCCTGTTGCGCACAGACAATCCAAATAACCCTTTAAAGGTTTTGTGTTTTTTTTCTATACCCTGCAAGCTTTGTGCTTTGATATCCGTTACCATTACCAGTTTTGATGTTACGAAAACATCATTTTCTCTCAGAGCAGCACTCCTTCCAGAGGTCGCATTTTAACTTAATTCACCAAATGTTAGAGTTAATACTGGACAGTATGTGTCCGGTATTACCTCTCTGGACATAGTGACCTGACAGTGACCTGGGTTTTCGCTGAGCAGGGAAAGAACAGTGCTGTTGCTAGGTGGCTGGGCAGCTTCCTCCATCCTGATTGGCTGCTGCTGGGTAATGCAACCAATCAGCAGGAGGTGTCAGGAGCCTGAATGTGGGGCAAAGGAGAGGAGGAAACACATTGGAGGCGAAAGAGGTACGTGTGTGTCTAGAGTACGTTGCACCTTTCACCACTGTGTGCAGTATTTTTGGAGAAGACCTCTGTCAACCCAAGCAGTTTCCCCCTGCATCATCACTTTTTATTTATTTTGTAAAGATATTCTTTACGATGTAGGATGTCTGTTTTGACCTCTAGTGTTTTCCTGTGTTTTTTATGGCTGCTAATTCCCTCTCACTTAGGACCACTAAAATACACAAAGCATTGCTACAGTATATTATTATTCAGAATGGGACGTTACCTTTCCTGAGATTAATGTGTATCCTGAAAGCTAATTATATGCAAAAAACAACAACAGGGAGCATTCTACTTCTCATTAGCATAGGCTAACGTCATGTTATTGTAGCATAGTATTATCTTCCAATAACCTTAGCGACATTAGTAGAACCTTATTTGAGCCTATTACGATAAGACATTTTTTACTTATAAGGTTGTTGTTATCTGCATCGAAACCAGCTCTATGCTGCTTGGTGAAGGGGAGAAAGTGAGAATAACAGCAGGAGATGTCTTGTGAATACTCTACGGCAGGCTTTGGGCCTTTGTAAACAAAACCTTAAATATAATCAAATTTAGCTAGGATAAAACCCCGAAAAGAAGGATGGAAATATACTTTAACGGGTGTCCCATGAGAATCACTTTTAAAATAGTCATATCAATGGGTACTGAACCTTTAAGTGCATTAGCTCAAACAGTACAGATTCATACTACTATACCTATATTTTGTAGCAATACACTGATATACAAGTCTTCATCATTGTTACCGCCTGGTTAATTACCTGCATTGGATGCCATCAGAGGACCTTGTCAGCACTATTATACCTATAAGCACCGGTGGATTTGAAAATCCGCTGCCCCATGGCACTTACATGTGGTGACCACCCCCTTGCTGCTGCCCTCCTTCTCCATTCGAATTCCAGCATCACGTTACCAATGTGATAGCGCACGGCGTTGCGTTGACATGGTAACGCGATACCGTGACCTCATTTGGCGTTTTTCCCAACCCCAAATTTTGCCGCCCTAGGCCCGGGCCTAATGGGAAATCCGCCAATGCCTATAAGTGATGATACTGAATCTATATATTTTACATAACAATCAGCGTGTTAAATTGAATTATACGGCTTCATAGATGTATTCAATATAATGTGAAGTCGTCTTTTGCTTGTTCAGAAAGATCTACCATCCATTTATGTCAATGGATTTTGAATCTTCCCAAGCAAGGGGAAGACAGTGTCACAGCATACAGAAGGCCCTAAGTGAGTTGCCAAAGGCTACATTGCACAGGGCCTTGAATTGACCACCCTTATTCAAACATAGGGGTCTATGTATCAAGACAAAGGTGGAGTAACTCTGAGTCAAAATAACTGCACCATATGTATCAAATAAAAAAGTCCCATTTAAATCAGTCCAATTCCTTTCAAGCCCCCCAACATTTTCTCCACTTTTTCCTTGATACGTAGACCCCACCGTGTCCTACCACTAGGCTGCCCATTCTCCCATGTTGGTGTAGCACCTTCCCCCTGCCCCTTTCCCCCTGCCCCTTCCCCCCTACAGCAGCTGTGCAAGCTATGACTGCAGTCCCAGCCTGGGCTCAGGCATTAGAGCAATGCTGTCACACGCCTCTTCTGCTATTGGTTCACTGACCTTTAAATACTGCATTCCCACAATGCTTCTCTGCCGAGCATAATCCTTCTTGAATGTTACCTGTGTTTTGCCACAAGCCCCTTGCTTGTTATCTCTCGTTACAGATCTCTGTTATTGTTCTAGTTCAGTGTACTCATTCCAGTTTCCTCCAGGCCTGCTGCTGCTACGCTGAATTCCTGGTTCCAAGAGGCCTGCTTGTACTTTAGTGCTGAAGCACTGGGTTACCAGTACTGCCTGGCGGTGTGCCCACTCTGGTCAGTCTTCCCTCTCCTAGACCGGCTCCGTGGACGCCATGCACGTAAACCCCATTCCCGACCTGCAGCAATTGCGCTGAAGCAAAAGGACCAGCTTGATTTCCTGTTGCCGACTCCCTGCTTGGACTACGACTACCCGGATATCTCCTACCTCGACTCTGGCTCGTCCCACGACTACGCTGTTCTCTCCAGTCCTGAACCCGGCCTGTTTGACTATGAACTCCGCACTCCGGACCAGTCTGCGCGGTCTATGGTCGGTGATTTCACAACCCAACCTCAGCCCCGCGGTCCGGCCCCGGTTTGTGGTGAGCACAACCGTGACAGTATGCTCGGTCCCACAAAACCGGACCATGCCATGATGGGGGTTGGTAAATATGTAACTGAACCTATGTCCCAGGCTGCGGACCAGTCCCTGTTTGAAGAACAGTATTTGTTTGAAAAACTGCCTCCGCCTAATCTTGCTTGTATGTATGAAGGGTTAACCCCTGCAGAAAGACTGACTCGTAAAGAAAAACTTACTAAATCTCAGGAATGTAGAGAGGTAAAGAAGATGTTACAAGCCCAGTACTCCCAACTACTCCTTCGTATGTCTAATACGGGTCTGGAAACTGCGGATTTTGGGGTACCAGCTCAGGCCATAGACACCACCCTTAAATTATTCCTGGAATTTGACAGGAACATAAGTGAGCGTGAACCTCTCCTTGCCGCCTACGCACGGACTATTCACAAACCCATTTCTGTCAGTCGTGTTGCTAAACCTGTTGGGGTACCTCCTCTCCTAAAAATGTCCAAACCACCCCATTATCACTGCCCCCTAAGGTAGAAGCTGCCACGATTTCTAGCCCTGATTGCACCTCCCATTGCTTAGACCCCAAGGATATGTCTGCGTTAACCCCTGATAGTCAGGTCTGTGAGGTTCCCGTGGAGTATACTTGTATTTCCCAAGCTAAAGCTATGGCCCTAGTGTCTGAGAATGAACCCCTTCTACCCTCACTTTCTAACTCAGAATCCCTAACTCCTGCCCTTGAGGTTTTTTCCTGCTTTAACCCCTGCTAGGCAGCTCTGCATGCTCCCCACGTCAGAGAAGGAACCCCTTCTGCTTCCACTTACTAAGTTAGAATCCTTAAGCTCTGTTCCCAAGGTCATTCCTGTATTAACCCCTGCGGGTCAGCCCTATGAGTCTCCTTTGGTAATTCCCTGTTCGCCAGCCAAGGTCACTTCCTTGGCTCCAGAGGATGAACTCCTTGTGTCCTCAATTTCAGAGGCAAATCTCCCTCTTTTTGACTCTCAGGTACTATCTGCATTGACCCCTGTAAATCCTTGCTTCTCCCAGGCTAATGCATCCTTTCTAGCATCAGAGAATGAATCCCCAAGTCTGACAGCAGAGATTGCACTGAATGACTCCCCTAAGGTTGCGGAGTCCTTGGATATTCTTTGCTATAATCCCCCTGCTTCAGCTCAAGTTTCCGCTTCCGTGTCCCCTGAAACTTCTGCTAAAATACTGGTTCCAGTTAAAGGTATTCAGGAACTGGGTTTTTCTCTAAGCCTGTACACAGAATCCCCACTCCCAGGTATTTCGCTGACCCAGTCTGTCACTCAGAGTGCTGAGATCCCTGCTACAGCACATATTCCCCTTGTCATGGAATCTGTAGTCTTTTCTGATTTCCCAGACACTCCTTCCCAAGCAAACCCTCCAGAGATCAACGTATCTATTGTCACCCCCCATAGTACAGTCAGAGACCACCCTGCCTACATTACAAATTCAGGTGTTTAAACCTGAGCTGTTTTGTCTTCCTTTCCTTGCTAAACCTCAGTCCTTTAGCACTGCATCTAAATGTGCTCCAGCAACCGTTGGGTTATTCAGGGCTAAGATTAAAGCTCCTGTGTTAAAGGGTACCTTCTCACACATATCCTGCAAACCTAGAACTTCCATGTTTGGTTCCAAGTCACTTTCCACTGTATCTTATTTTCTCATTAGTGAAACACAGACACCCATATCACTGGCTAGCAGTTCCGTTATCAGAATTTTCGCACTAGTAAACATACCTATTTCTGATTTTGTCATGACAAGTACCCCTGTCAGGGCCCTTGCAGTTTTGGATAAAACTCTTTTTTCTTCTAAGGTTTCTGCTATTAGGAGTTTCCCTGGTTCCAACTTACCGCTTATTTACTCTCTAACTCCCCCAGTTCCCGTCACTGATTCCCAGGCACCAGCTCCAGACACTGGTCCTCCTCCTACCAGTGTCCCTGCAGTGCCAGATGTCCCTGTTACAGATTCTGAGCCTGGTTCCTAGAGGCCTGCTTGTACTTTTGTGCTGAAGCACGGGGTTACCATTACTGCCTGGCGGTGTGCCCACTCTGGTCAGTCTTCCCTCTACTAGACCGGCACCATGGGCCGTGGACGCCATGCGCGAAAATCCCGTTTCTGACCTGCAGCGATTGCGCTGAAGCAAAAGGACAAGCTTGATTTCCTGTTGCCGACTTACTGCTTGGACTATGACTACCCAGATATCTCCTACCTCGACTCTGGCTCATCCAACGACTACGCTGTTCTCTCCAGTCCTGAACCCGGCCTGTTTGACTATGAACTGCGCACTCTGGACCAGTCTGCGCGGTCTAAGGTCAGTGATTTCACAACCCAACCTCAGCCCCGCTGTCCGGCCCCGGTTTGTAGCGAGCACAACCGTGACACTTACTCCATGATTCTTGAAGATGCAGAATCCTATTATCCACTGCTGGTACCCCGGATCCAGGTCCTGCAGAGGGATGCGCTGAGGGATGGAAACCGAAGTTGGAAAAGAATGGTGAGTCCTAAGTCGACTCATACCTTAGTTGTTATGGGAAAATTCGGCCCATGGAAAGAGATCTACCCAGTTGTCCTGGGCATCGGAAATGAAGCAGCGAATGAACTGCTCAAATGATTGGTTCGTCCGCTTCGTTTAGCCATTAGTTTGGGGGTGATAGCTGGAAGAAAAGTGTAGGGATATCCCTAGTTGTTTGCAGAAGGCCCGCCAGAACTTCGAGATAAATTGTGAACCTCGATCAGACACAATGACTTGGGGAGCGCCATGAAGGCCGAACACTTCCTTGATAAAGATCTCGGATAACTTGAGGGCGTTAGGTAAATCTTTAAGGGGGACGAAATGGGCCTGTTTTGAGAAGCGGTCGACTATGACCAAAATGGTATTCTTTCCTTGGGACACTGGTAGCTCCACGATGAAATCCATGGAGAGATGAGTCCATGGGCGATCTGGGATCAGAAAAGGTAGAAGCAAGCCTGATGGTCCGTTACGGGAGGTTTTATTTTGGGCACACGTAGCACATGCAGTAACACAATTCTCTATGTCCTTACGCATCCCTGACCACCAGAAGGTCTGTTCTAAAAGATCAATCGTCCTCCTAGTACCTGGATGACCAGAACTCTTGGATCAATTACCCCATTCCAGTACCTTCCTTAGAAATGATCGTGCCATGAATAAGTATCCCTGTGGCCCCTTGAGACCCTCCGGAATATGAGATTGCCCTTGTGTGATGTCTTGTAAAGAGTTGAATGTATAGCTGAGAGTATACATGCTGGGGGAAGTATGGTCTTCTGTCGATCCTCTGCCTTGTCCTCCACCAGGAATTGTCGAGAGAGAGCATCTGCCTTTACATTTTTAGAGCCTGGTAGGTACGAAATAATGAAATAAAAACAGGAACAAAAATAATGACCATCGCGCCTGTTGTGACCCCAAGCGACGTGCACCTTCGATATATAATAAGTTCTTATGATCTGTCAGTATGGTGACAGGATTTTCCGTGCCCTCGAGTAAGTGCCTCCATTCTTCTAAGGCTATCTTTATGGCCAAAAGTTCGCAATTGCCAACATCGTAGTTTTATTCGGCAGACGAAAACCTCTTGGGAAAAAATTCACAAGGGTGATGTCTGGCCTGAGGAGTCTTTTTTTGGGACAATACTGCTCCAGCCCCGACATCAGAAGCGTCCACCTCGAGCATGAAGGGCAATCCAGGATCGGGATGCACGAGCAAGGGAGCTGACACGAAGGCTTTCTTCAGTCTTTCAAATGCCTGAATGGCTGCAGAGGACCAAAGCGCAGGGTCGGCTCCTTTTTGTGTCAATGCCGTAATAGGTGCTAGAACGGAGGAAAAATCTTGGCTGAATCTCCGATAATAGTTAGCAAAACCTAAGAACCGCAATACAACTTTGAGAGTCGTGGGGCGAGGCCAATCCACCACTGCCTTCACTTTAGCTGGGTCCATGGCAAGACCAATGTCGGAGATGATGTACCCCAAAAAGGACGTCGTAGTCTGATGGAAATGGCATTTCTCCAATTTGGCGAATAGATGATTCTCCCGTAATCATTGGAGCACCTGTTTAACATGTCCCAGATGTTCTCCTGCGGTCTTGGAAAAGATCAGTATGTCATCCAGGTAAAGTATAACTTATTGATCAAGAAGATCTCTAAAAACTTTGTTTACAAAGTCCTGGAATACTGCGGGCGTATTACAAAGACCGAAAGGCATCACTAGATACTCATAATGTCCATCCAAGTGTTAAAGGCTGTCTTCCACTCATCCCCCTGACAAATTCTTACCAGGTTGTATGCGCGTAGATCTAACTTGGTAAAAATGGTGGACCCCGTAGTGTGTCGAATAGCCCAGAAATAAAGGACAAAGGATATCTGTCATGAGAGAGAGGATTTGGCCCGGGATTAAAGGGGTTACCCCCCATTTGGCCACCCCCTACTCTCACTTGGGAAGCAAGGGGTTAACTGGACTGAGGTCCAGTAATGTGTTTTTTACCTTGCTTCAATATCCAAATGTTTATTCCCCTGTATAACTGTATTGTGTTATCCTGGTGTTTGCACTCACACATACACTAGGGTTGATGCGGGAGGGAAGGGGTTAATGTTAATATAGTGATTATAGCCCTTTGTTCCCTTTTCCCGCCTTTTCAGGCTCCATTTTGCAGCCGTCCATAGGTCACCATTGAGCCTCCATGCGTTCTAATGGCAGAAGTAGCGGTTTTGGACCTGTTTTCCAGCGACGACCAGCAGGTGGCGTCCGAGAGGAGGAGCGGCGGTTTCCCATTGTAAGTCAATGGGTTCATTGACTTCAATGGAGATTCCTCAACGCCGGCCTCTAGGAACAGGTTGGCAGCCATCCAAACCGCAGACCGCAAAACCGGATACAATTTCTTTGAAAAGAGTTTAATCACTTTGGTCAAGTTCAAAGACAATTGGCGTGGGAATCTTAGGTTCTAGGGCCCCTGGGAATAAAGTTCTTTTTGTCCCTAGCTCCTAGGAACCCCCACACACGATCCACACCGGTCCAGGAATGAGAGACCCCCGTAAGGGGTCGAGCGGAGAAGGAGGGTCGCGCCATTGACTTCAATGGCGGAGCGGAGGTCCCATTGAATCTAATGGCGGCATGCGCCATGCATTGTCTATGGCGGTGCCGGCCATTGATTCCAATGGGGAAAGCCGCGTGGCGTAAAAACGACTAAGTGTAAAATGATGAAAAATGTATGTGCATATCTCCAGTTCTGGAATGACCAGGGGGATGGGATTTGGGTGGCATGTAGCCAAGGTTCCGGCTTTAATGCATGACCCTTCCCAGCCCCCTCCGACCAACCAGACGGAGTGTGGACGAATGTAAAGATTTGTGTTTTTTTCCATAGGCTTCAATGGCGGCGTTTCCCCATTGAAAGCCTAAGGCGGGAAATCCCATTGACGGCAACGGCGGAGCCCGCCATTCAACGCTATGGCGGCGGACCCCGTTGATTTCAATGGGGAAAGAGTGAAAAGCAGAGATTCATTTTTAAAGGGACGAATCTGTTTTTTAAAAAATGTATTAAAGTGCTTTTCTGTATCTCCGGTTCTGGAGGTCGCAGAGAATTGTAATTTGGCCAATATGTAGGGTCACTGTAGGCTTTAATAACTGCCAGATTTCGACCCACTGGACCCACCACAATGGAACTTATTAATAAGTGAAAATATTAAAGTGTATATGGGATTTTGGATCTGCTCTGAAAATGCAGACCCCATCTGCTATGCTAATAGGGCAGGAAGGGCATCCTGAAAAACTTAGCATAGCCCTGTGATCAAAAGTGATTAAAAGTTAACTGCCCTGATTGTTTATATTAGGGACAGGAACAAAGGAGCTGAGTGTTTTTAAGTGTGGTACCTCACACTTACAGGGGAAGCCAAAATCTACTTCAAAGAGATTTTTCTAGCCAACTCAGCGCCTAGGGTTAAGAGTAAAGGGTTGAAATGGTATATAAATCAGAGTCAACCTTTACTCAATTGTCTTCATGCATGGTCTTCATGTTCTTAATGCATTGTCATGATGTCCACATCTGAACCTGAATTATGGAAGAAATGGCTCATCCTGTATCCTGATGGCTTTCTTGTCCTAACCTTTAAGTAAGTGCTATATTTTGTCTGTTATTTGTATAATCTCGTGTGTTCACCTTTTTCAAGGAATAAATTATATTTTATCATATCTAAGCCTCGTTCAGTTCAACCCAGATATTTGGTGTTTATTATATCTTGTCATAAGTTACCGTGACAATATCGATTCTTGATTGTCATTTTATTGAGTCCCTGGTAATCGATACAAGGTCTGAGCGATCCATCCTTTTTCTTCACAAAGAAGAAACCCGCACCCGTGGGCGATGAAGACGTGCGAATAAACCCCCTCTGTAAGTTTTCCTGGATGTAATCCTTCATGGCCCTGGTCTCCGGAGGTGACAACGGATAAGAACCTCCCCCCGAGGGAGTAGCGCCAGGCAGAAGGTTGATTGGACAGTCGAATGTCCGATGAGTTTGCAATTCCTTAGCTTGGGCTTTGTCGAAAACGTCACGAAATTCTGCGTAGATGTCAGGCAACTGGACGTTTACCTGTTCCGGTACTGATACACCACCTAGGTTTTGGGAGAGAACAAGCAATTCTGGAGGCACTGAGGGCTCCACTGGAGGGGCAGTGCCTCAGTCCAGTCAATAAGGGGGTTATGTATTTGAAGCCAAGGTAGTCCCAAAATGACGTCGACTGAAGGGGTATGAATGGCGTCTAGTTGAATCGTCTCGTTGTCTCTCTCCAATCTGTAATTGAAAGGCGATGGTTGGAAGGAATATGAAGGCGGGTTGTAAGGGTCGACTATAGATGGCCTCCAGGCCTATGGGGTGATCCTTATATATCAAAGAAATCTTGTTTCTCTCGGCGAACCCTTGATCAATGCATTTTCCACCTGACCCTTTTCAGGAAGTCATGTGTGGTGATCCTGAAGTTGTCCCCGAGTAGTGTGATGGGAATGAAGATTCTAGTTATAAGTTTGGGAGGAGAAGACGATACGGTTCCCAGTATAACCCTCCAGCTCTCACTGGAACTTGGCGTTTCACGATTTGAGACAGGCAATTACCAGGTGTCCAGAGTAGAGGTAGAGACTGGCATTATGTCTGCGCTGTTTCTCGCCTGCTGACAGTCTGTTACCCCAAGCTGCATAGGTTCCTCCAAAGCCGGGGGAGGAAAGTTAACGACTCCTGTGGATTGCGTAAGAAGAGGCTGTGTACCTTGTTGGCACCAGTTTCTCTTGGTTCTCATCTCCTGAAGTCATTGGTCCATCCGGATACAAAGTGCGACGAGGTCCTCTAGTTCAGTGGGGTGTTCCTGTGCTGCAAGTTTGTCTTTGAGTCTTTCGGAGAAGCCTTGCCAGAAGGCTGCGGTCAAGGTCATATTTTTGATATATTGCGGTCAAGGTCTCATCGTTCCAGCCAATCTCGGCGGTTATGGTCCGGAATTCAATCACGTTCCGGGCCACAGGACTGTTACCTTGAGAAATATTCAAAAGGGAAGAGGCGGCAGTTACCTTCCAGGTGTATCAAATACCCTGTGAAATTCCTTGGTGAAGCGTGTGATGTCACTGGTGAGATCCGTCCTCTGGTCCCAGATGGGAGAAGCCCATGCCAAAGCGTCATCCGTTAGCAAGGATATAATGTACCCCACCTTAGATCGCTGAGACAGAAAGCGAAATGGCAATAGTTCGAAGTGAAGGGAACATGGAATCAAAAAGTCGCGATAGCCCAGAGGATCGCCGCTGTAGCGCTTGTGAGTAGGTAGTCATGTTTCAGATAGGCAGGGATGGAGTGAGTAGCAGCTGTGGAATAGTTGAGTGAATGAACCCCTTGCTTGCCTGTGTCCACGCTGTGTCTGTGTGTAGCTAGCGTGCGCCGTGCATTGCCCATGTCGTCACGGGAATGGAGCCTGGAGACTGTCCCTTCGGTGTTTCCCTTCCTAGCAGCGCAGCGCCTGCGCGCAGGTTGCGGCTGACGCGCGTCACTCGTGACATTGCTAGGTAAGTCACGTGGGCAGGGCCTAAGCCCGATCCTGACAGAGGGTCTGAGGTCTTAGCCCGGGTAGGTGGGCAGTACCTCGGCTGTGGGCCCACCCCCTTTGTAACTACTGTGTGGTACTCACTGCAGCAAGAACAAGGGATTTAACCCTAACACTGCTTGCACTGGTACCAGAGGATTTTAAGTAGCCAGGGGCTACTAGGCTACTTACTACTGGTGGAACCCTCACACCCTTGCTGAGGCACCCAATTTATACACCTCCCATAAATTGGTAAAACATACAGAATAACATGGTAAGAACATGAGTCATAACAGTATCCTCCCTTCACTGGAGAATCTATACTCAGTACATTAGTAATAATGGTCTGGGTCAGTCTTGTGTCTTGTGCCTTCACCATCCGGTACTGTTACCGAATAGCAATGTTTCTGGCCCTTCTCTGAAATGTATTCTACTCCATGTAGATATTCCTTCCACACTTTTATAAGGTAGGATACCTTCTTGTTGTTGTTGTAACAAGCCACATTACAGCATGCTGACAAGTAGTCTAAGACGGCGTCTATGACCCATTCCTCCTAATTAGCCTCCTCTTCTCTCAGGGGTTCAAGTATATAATGATAGCCATATCCATGAGATTTCCTATAGCGTTGTACCCCTATGCGATCCGCCCTACTATTCTTAATAAGGTTCTGCCCACAGGCTTGCCCTGGCAGTAATGTCTCAGATATTTTGCGCCTTCCTCGGCCCATTACCGCAAGTACCTTGTGGCCAGTTAGGTCCTCGGTAGCCTTACGCTCCTGGGCCTTGCCACGGGCAAGGCACTGAAGCAAGAAAATGTCGACTGCAGCCTTACTAACCGGAGCGGAGATCACTGCTTCTGTATCCACCCCGGCAGACGAATCCTCGATGACAACTTCTGATCACACTGGAAGAGTGATAGCATCTGCAGGAAAATAAGTACCCACCGGTACCTCCAAGATGGACACCTCCACGGGAACCAGCTGGACACAGAAACATCCTCGTTGTTCAGCGGGGCCATTGTCTCCACAGGAACCTGTAAATTGGATGCATCCTCACCGCTCTGCTGTGCTCATGCAGTCTTGTGGAGCAGGCACCCTCGGCATCTCACGAAGGTCCTCCGCAGCTGCAGACGTCTTTCACTCAGGTGGGGTCGCCTCAGATGTCGTCACGGACGGTTGGCGAAGCTCCCTCTTGCACCGCATTGCCGTTCTCACCTCTCCGTGGATGATGTGGCGATTCTCTGGCAGGAGTACTGCGATAGAGCCTCCAGCCTCGATTTCAGCCAGCACAGAGTCCAATACTTGATTCAGAAACTTCCGACAGAATGCCATCACCGGAGACACAGGTGATGGTTCAGTCAGCAAATTGGAAGAAGATGACCGCTGGGACTTCACCATATAGCCGACAGCGGCCTGTAAGTAACGAGCCCACTCTTGCACCACCAGCGACGGTGAAAAGGGTCCATCTTCCCCGATCACCTCAGCAGGTAATTCACACTCATATTCGCAGCTAAAGTCCGAATTGGGAACACAGTTCCCTCCTAGCTTCAGCTTCCAGAGATCCCGCTCCCAATTCAGCTTTCATAGGCCATAGTGCCAGCAGTAGCCCACGTCCAGGCATCGCCAATCCGCATGACACAGGTCATAGAGAGCCATCAGACAGCCCTGCACTTCTCTTGGAGTGGCATGCTCCATGAGCTTTTGTAGCCCACAAATTAAGTCATAAAAACCCCTTACGTCCTTCTGGCTAGGCACAGGTTGAGGTGGCATCTGTGGCTGGAGGTATGGTACTCCACACCTCTTGCAGCGGGACTTGACTTCCAATTCTCCGCAAGGGCAGACACATTGGAGGAAGTCCTTCCCATTTATTTGCACCGCCAGGAGTCCTTCTGGTAGCACATATTGGGTGCAGCTTTTTCAGCCATAATATTAACTGGAACAGGGAGTAAGCCTAGTGTATGTCCTACTCCTTCAGTCACCACGTGCATCTGCAGGGTGCGGTAGCTGCATCTGACCATGCCCCTCATGGTGTCAATCCAATCAGTGCCTCCCACCCCCGGGTGGATCCAGGAGTCCAGGCACTAATTATGGGCACGGCTTCAGCTTTCGCCCCAAGCCAGACACATTTTTGCAAAAGAAAATGCTTGCATCTTGCACAGCTTACCACACGGTTCTCCCGTTTTGGCGGGAACCGCTATTGCACGCACTGCAGCTCCCTTCGTGGGGGGTCCGGTCCCTTGGATCCTGAGAGCTCACTGAGATACCGCACATAATCCCTCAGCAGCTAACCTTGGTACGGTGGTTTTCAAGCAACTCTCAGCCCGGCATAGTTGAGATCAATTCTCTTACCGCTGCAAAACCTGCCTGCTCGCATCTCAGCTGCACCTCGAAATGTAGCACCCTCCCCCCCTCTCCCCCCATGAGAGATGTATCCGCTACCTGGTTTTTGTGGTCTCAGGAGCTCTGAGCATAAACAGGTCAGGCTTTTGGGTTTATCTTCTCATCTCTTTGGTGCAACGCCTCCATCTTTCAGGGCCTATCATAGATAGGAGCAGTCCCTGCAGGAAACTCTTCTCTCTCCCTGAATAACTGCATACTCAGGCTTGAGTAAAACAACAGTGTCTTTATTCTCTCACTGCATAGACACAGTCTCCTATTCCCTGGAGCAAATCCCAAGGAGCTTGAGGCCCCAAGAGTCCCTCCTTAGTTCCCTTACCCCCTGATGGGATGAGGGGTAGGTGCTCCCACTCCCTGGAGGGAGGGAATGACATGAACCAGAGACCTGGCTCAACACAACAACAAACACTATAATTTGGGCTTCAATCCCTTTTTATTACCAGGAGAGGGTCCCAGGTCTTAGCCCCAGTAAGTGGGCAGTACTTCGGCCATGGGACCACCCCCCCCCTGTAACTATTGTGCGGTACTTACCAAGTACAAGGGATTTAACCCTAACACTGCCTGCACTGGTACCAGGGCTTATATGTTAGGGCAGAGGATTTTAAGTAGCCAGGGGCTACATTGGCATCTTCCAAATATCATGTCTATCCCTTGATGGGTAATGTACTACACATCCAGGCAGGATTACTGAGGGGAGTAGTTAGAATATAAAACAGCACCCATCTGTATTTTACACAATGCTTATTACCACAGATTCTAATAAGCAATTAAATGAATGAAGTGTGGGTATGTTTAATAAAATGTAGCTGTGGTGAGAAAGCCCTCATTAGGCTAACAAGGACAAAGAAAAATGGATGTTTAGAAAGCAGCAGCATGGAATAACTGTGTGCCTTTATCGTTTCATAAATACACAAATCAAAACTGGGTTTGTTAGAAAAGTAATCATCGGAAATCAGCTCATTAATGAAGCTAATATCTGACTGAGCTTAATGAGTTATTAGGTTTCATACACTAGCGACCATTGATAAGCTAAACCAGATCAGTTATCTTCAGACAGATTTTCATTTCGGCAACATGATTTCATTAATATTGTAAATATTTAATTATGAGGCGGGAAAATGAGTAGAGTGGCTTAAGGTGTCTGGAGAAGCAACCTGAAAGAATCCAATTAGTTGTCTCTTATGATAAAAACAAACACGGCCTACGCAGGCTAAATGGCCGTCATCCTCACTTGTGCCTCAACGGTGGACTATTATTCACACCACGTTTCAACAACATCTTTTCTGCATAGATAGGACCTTACAACAGGCACATATAGAGGTGGTGCTGGCCGATGTGGGGTATTATATCGAAACATTTAATACCCAGCCCATGTGCAAAACATGCCCATCCATCCCTGCGAGCAGTTACTTATTTTCACTGAATTCCATTAAACCTTTTTTGTCCTGAAAGCAGCCCATGTTGATTGATGTTTTGCTAACCTTCATGAGCTGCAGGGGGGGATTCAACAGGGTTGCGCATATTTCCAGGGATCCCCCATGTGCTTGTAAATTAGCCCCTGAATCTCCCTGGCAATAATATTATTGCACGGGGGAACAATACGACGGCTGGATCAGGCTTGGCCAATAGGAAGCTGCAACGTCAATCAGGAGATTGCATCGTAGTTTCTATTGATGATCCTGGCGGACATATTTGTAGGTTTTTGCCAGAACCTGGGGTGTCGCCAGAGCTGGGAACGCAATGCTTTATTCTCCCGGTAATAATAAGGTAGGAACTAAAAAAAGAGCTTGTGCTGGAGGGGGAGTTGCTGCTTTAAGTCAATGGAAAAACCAAGCCACCATTCTGCTTAAAGCTATATGTTATACTTTGGTTTTTTTTTAAACATACTTCTTGCTGCATTACTATAGTCCTTAGAAATACATTTTTTAGTTGATTTGACCCGTTTTTTTTAATCTAATAATAGTCATGTACATAAACAATGAGATCCATACTTAGGGGATAAATGTGGTTGGACACTTCAACCACACATTAGAAGCAAAAGGTGACACGCTGTGCTCATTTGCATGTCATTTCCCAGAATCCCTGGCTGCAGGGGAAGCATCGTATGCTAAGAGATAATGGTGAAAAGCTTGCAGACCTGTCTGACAAGTGGTATTTTTATTTTGACACTTCATAATGTTTATGTTCTTACATCTGGTGCACATTGTAAATTAGGGAGATACAGGGCTATACTCCACTTCAGAACTGGTGGATTTTTTTTTGAGCAGCACAAAAAGGAGAAAATATGTATCTGTATTTGATAAATCCCATTATATCAGAACTCCCCACAAACTTCTCCGAGGTTTTGCAATACTCAATATTTTTGTGTGTGTTTTCAGTGGTTTTGGTTAAAGCAATGCTGAGAGATTGGCAGCAGACAACAGCAGTGATGATATGTTCCATTAGGATAAATAGAATTATTCATGTATACCCTGGCCGACAGTTTTTACAAACTACACAAGCCCTGTTCAGTTTTGTGGAATATTTTTTCTCCCTGGTTTCCAGCACTTCTTAAATGAAAATATTGCATTGTTAATATTGACATGGTGACTGCTCCATTTTTCATGATACCGCCCCCTCTTCTCTGATCATCAACATGAAACCAAGTGTATCTGATATAAATAGTCCAACTTTGTAGGATTTTGTGTATGATATTTACATCCCGCTTTGGTCTTAATAGTACCTGGAATAACTTTTACTTCAGCAATTCAAGTGTTTGCTCTCTGCACAGGAGGCGTAGAACAACTATTGCTTGGCTACCATTATATATTTGTAGAGTTTCCGTTACATATATAGTAAATAAATAGACAGATACAGACAAGGAAAATATAATAAGGGAGAGGGAGCGGCTCAGTGAGTAAAAGACACTGACTGGCACTGAGAGTTTGAAGCAGGGGAACATGGTTCAATTCCCGGCGTTGCCTCCTTGTGATCTTGGGCAAGTCACTTTACATCCCTGTGCCTCAGGCACCGATAATATAGATTGTAAGCTCCATGGGGCAGGGACTTGGGTCTGCAAAATGTCTCTGTAAAGCGCTACATAAAACTAGCAGCGCTATACAAGAACATGCTATTATAATTATTATTAATAAATCACTCCACCCTTTTGTTGAGTCGACCTGTCCGCCCAATATCTATGGAATATTAGATGCCCAAAATATGATTGATATATATATATATATATATATATATCATATTTTGGGCATCTAATATTCCATAGATATTGGGCGGACAGGTCGACTCAACAAAAGGGTGGAGTGATTTATTAATAATATATATATATATACACACAGTGGTCGACAAATCACCAAAAAATCTACTCGCCGAACAAAAAAATCTACTCGCCACCTAGTACCACACGTGTGCTGCTTGGGCCAATAGGAGCTCGCCACAATGTTAAATCCACTCGCCCGGGGTGTGCAAACGTATAGGTTTGTCGAACACTGTATATATATATATATATATTTATAGTATATTATGGGGCCTTATACTGGCCTAGAGATTCTCCTGAAAACAAATGCCTTGGGTTCTATACTGCAGAAGGGTTCCAGAAAGACACAAACAAAAATGTTCAGAAAGAGAAGAAGAATCTGTATGTGCTTTACTATTTCTTGCAGAGCACAGAGGTCTCAACCAGTCAGAAAGTTGTTAAAGAAAAAAGGGTAAAATGTATTATATTCCTAACCTTGTAAATATGGTCAGATGTCGGATAACAAAAAGTAAATGATGTACAAACTGCCATTTGATTGAATGAAAGTGAATGCATTTTTAAATTAGGCACACCTCAAAAAGGTACAAAAGTAATGACAAGTGCACAGGCCATAGAAAATAAATATAGAAATTAGGTCCTTCGCAGCATTTTGTAAATCCAAATGTAGAACTGTTAGACTGCAAAATTTACCGTGAAATGTCCAGTGTACAATGGGATCTAACAGTTCAGCATTTGGATTTATGAAATGCTGCAAAGAACCTAAGTAGGATCCCTAAGTATCGAACATTATCTGTGGTAGTAATAAGTGCGTATCAAACATGTCGGACGAATTTTCACTTTCTGCTTGCCTATGTACAGTACTGCGGTCTCTATGCTCTGTGTGACTTGACTGTACTTTACTGGTATATCTAATTTTCTTTGCAATGTGATCTAATTGGTTACAATATCTTTCCCTGCCTTACAGATAGGATGTTAGTATATACAGTTTGTTTTTCACATTGGGCGTTAGAGTTCTTTTACTGTGCGTGTTCATATTGGTACACGTATACTGCAGATTGCACGATTTAGCAGTTGTTTAGATGCTGGTTGCTAGGTAACCAGGACCATGGGTCCTGAACCTGCACGTGCAGGACCCCGTGGTCCTCTGTTTCATGGGATTTATGATTTTTCACTTCCAGGTCTTGGATCCCTGCCCCCCACCTCCCCTTCCTGTACTGTATGTATTTATTTCTATCACACATGATTGTACACAGCCCTGATGAAGGTCCCATAGCTGGACTGAAACGTTGGAATTTTTAATGCAAGTATTGTGCTTTTGAAATACATACTGAAGTGCTGAGCCTTCTTTGTCACACTTGGTTTGTGGGTGAAGTATATGTAACCCCCTGTGTCTGCTATCAGCACAAGACATGGCCCCTTTAAGAATTACATTCCACTGGACCATGTGACTGTGCTTAGCCAGTGGAATGACATTTGGGGACAGTTGGAAAGGGATTGCTGAGGGGACTGGAGTGGCAGTTTGTTTTGATATGGTGAGGTTGCTGGGAGAACCACTCTGCAAGGACCTGACAGAGCCATGGAGTGAGGAGATTGGTGGATTTTGCTGGCAGTACAAAGTACAGTGACACCTCAGGGAGCACTGCAACAGCTAAGAGGAGAAATATCAGGATTTAAAAGCCAGAGGAAAGAAAAAGATCCCCCTGCACTGGAACACAGTTTATGTTTTCAAATTAACTGTAAGAAGCAGTTTGATTCCAGAGTGTTAACGAAAGGTTATTGTACAAATACCCTTTCTGATCAACAGGGTATGTGAACTAATGTGCAGTGACTGTAAAATATATAAAGATAGAGGCGCAGAGTTAGTGATTTGTTTTAGTAGGAATGCAGAAATACTGTGTGGTTATGTGGTAGCCCTGTGTATGTATCCCTGTTCCAAGTTATAGATAAAGTAATATAAAGTTTGTTATACTTCCTTATGGTTTTGTTGTGTGTAACTACTACTGCTTCCCACTCTGTGTACCATCGTTATAAGAGTTATCTCCAAGTTACAGGACTCAGGCCCCCACCTCAGTGACAGGCTCTATAGTCGGAGGTAAAGTAAAGAGGGTATATATATATATATATATACATATATCATCATAAGGATTGAAACCATAAACAATTAAAAAGAAAGACGTGTTGTATTAATGTGCAATAAGTAGTATTACTGACCCTTTGAAAGGGCAATCCTCCATATTCCTGCATGCCCCATGTTAAAGTTCCTTGAACCTTTCTACAGTAGTTGTGAGAAAGTACAACAGCAAATGCCTAGTATAGAACAACATGACAGATAAAAGCAGATTACGCTTTAATTACAGTTTTATGGTGCCACTGCCCTCACTTGGGAAGGACAGTCACCCAGCATTCACGATTACACAAGCAGGGGATTCTGGGAGAGGAAGTAGCAAATTGATACACTGGCATTACATACAACTAAAGTTGTCACTAGATTATTATACGGGGGGGGGGGGGCATAATATATGTAATTGGTCACTTTCTCATATGATGTTTGTAGTTGATTTTGGTCAGGATTACATCTCAAAGTTAGTATGCATAGAGACTGTAGAGAGCATCAGCCTCTTTATTTGAATCAGTGTTATTAAGGAAATATAGTAGGCACTGGTATACAAGGCATTCAAACCCGTATGTACTGTATACATTAATTAAATAAATGTGGAGGAGGGGAGCTTAGAAAATAACAATGCTGCAGTGTATGCATGGAATGATTTTTCATTCTGTTTCGCTTCAGCTCTGCCCCTGCAACAGAGGATCTAATCAATCTGCCGGCTATTAAGTTTGTTAATTGATAATGCATACTAATTAGGCTGAGCGCAGTTACTTAAGAGACTTTGCTAAGGTGATTGTAGGCACAAGTCCAAATGGAGTTTAAAGTATTCTGTGTGAGGTTAAAACCCATCAACCAGAATAGATGGATTTTATATTATAACAGAAGGCACAACATACTCATAAGTATTTAATGTATGGGACTATTATCCATTGTGTCCATTTAAACCCTGCTCAACAATTAAATTGCAGGGACATCCAATAAAGACCATTACTGAAAAGTACATGCACATTTACTGAACTATTTTGTTATCAGGGTAAATATTCATTTGACTTTTCACATTTTGATTTAAGGACACTGGGGCAGTAACAATTATAACTGTATGTAGGAGGTCGACAACCCAACATATTTGCACATATTTAGTATCTAACTTTTCTAATACCAGAAGTGTTTCAGCACAAGAGAAAATGCTGTGGCCTCTTCAGTAAAGACATGCAAGAACATACTTTTTTGATGGTGCCCGCCTGCTCTGTTTCATGTTATCAGTAATGTTGTACATCAAACCCATAGCCAAATGAATGCTGCCTTCAGAGCTGATCCAGTTCTCTTGGGCTGTAGCATTAAAGGAGTTTTAATTAGTGAAGAAACCAGTTGAGAATCATAGAAATGTAATTCCTCTCATGCATTGCAGCAAGGCAACTATCAACCTTATTCAATGTATTGAGAAATTGGGGTAAAGCACATCTAACAATTCATCAACCTTTCTACACATGGGGGCTAGTGTATGTATGAGAGGGAAAGAGGGCAAAAAACCTAGAAAATGATTTGAAGTACCTGGTGCAGCCGTTGGTCGGCATGTGAAGTTGCTTTTAATGCACTGACTTCTGCGATTGCGTGCAGCGCGTCAGGTGGCGCTACTAGCAACGTCAAGGTAATTATATCGCAAAAAGGGGGCGTGTCTACAGCGATGCCCTGCCGCAGCAATACAAAAACCCATAGTACGTCGTTACATAATTAATTAAAATTCACACCTATTATTAGCCCGTTTTTTTGACCGCCACCTCTGAGATGGCGGTAGTGGCTCAATATTCTCCAATGTCATCATGGCAACAATGAAAGGTAATCATGGCATTTATTAATTTGAACATGAATTAGGGACAAGTGCACTGCTTATGTTATGCAACACAAAACCTGCCCCAGCATGTAGGTGTGAACATGGAAACCGCCTCTAAGCATTTATACCCCAATGTGTTCATGCCCAGGACAGCAATGGACGTTGACGCATCGTTAACTATGTTTTCACCTGTTTCAAATTCTAGAACTGGTGCCTGTAGGGCTCTTTGCTAAGAGGCACTTTTAGCACTCACACATTTAACCGGGGCTTGTCTTATAGTAAATAGGAGAATGCACTGCGCTTGTATCACATTTACAAATACACTAGTAAATGTAGACTCAATTGTATTCTGTGACATATAATGAATGTAGTGAGAGCACAAGGCATATTATTCAATAGGCTGTGTTGTCAAATGATAGTAAATCAAACAGAATATATATAGATATGCGTATCTGTGTTTGTGTGTTCTTTTCTTTAAACAATTTACCATCATTAACACTTTATTTACTTCATAAACTGTATGACACACACACACACACACACACACACACACACACACACACACACACACACACACACACACACACACACACACACACACACACACACGTATATCTTCCATTACTCTGACGTAGTACTATTTTATTAAAGCGGGTACAATATTTAGCAGTGCCCTCACATTAAGCTCTTTACATATAATAGATATAAGAAAATAAAGTGACAAAGTGCCATCCGGCGCGAAACGCGTTAGTGTGTTTTTTATCCTGTTCATGTGCCAATAAATGTATATATTTTTTCATGCTATTTACCTACTCTTGGTGAGTTATTGGCAGTGCGCCCCCACCTCTTTTCCTCTATTCATCGTTTGATCCAGATTGGAGCACACGTACTCATCGTTTGATCCGGATTGGAGCACGCCTGCTCATCGTTTGATCCGGATTGGAGCACGCCTGCTGCCATTCAGTCTGCAAAGAAAAAACTAAGTGAGTGCTTCACAGCTGATTATTCATCAATATTGCTTGTGATCATCATGACTTCATAGAGACTGCACTTATATCATCGTTTTACAACTTCTGATCTAGACCTGCTCTTTCAGGTAGTCACAGTGCATCTATATTTGCAGAAAGAATATACCAGCTACGTATTAAATGTGCAATGGTCAACACCCACTGAGAATGATGTCTTAAATCTCTGCAATTGAACTGCTTTCATTTATTTACTTGTCAGGCTACACTTTAGCAAATTGATGTTTTGTTTGTGGTTTTGATGCACTGTTTGTGTTTGGGATCCCCCAAACATATTTTGTACATACAGTATAATGGAGCCACACTTATGACTATTAGAAAAGTGATGCCCTCAGACCATCTCTGGCGGACAAAAAAAATAGCAAAATAAAGAGAGTGTATATAAAGTACCTAAGGATTTACAACTCTGCATTTTTAATTGCTGCATCAGGGCAAAATTTGGAATGTGTCCATAAAACACCTGTTTTTCCTATAGTAAATCACCTAATAGTTCAATTAGCATTAGCTCGGGCAACACAGGCACACAGGGAAGAAAACTCATCAGAACACGCTTCATACATGCAGATTGGCAGAAACACAAGGTCAGCTAGGAAATTGTCCTGGTTTTCAAGGGTTTTACCCGATTCCCCTTTCTTAAATGACCCTTATGTGTTTTATGAGAACTCCTCTGATTGAGAAGCTGTTTGTTATTGCAAATAAGTACATGCATGATATAAAAGTTGCACCGTGCAAATTACTTAGAACAGTGTTTCCCAATTAAATTTAGTCGTGGAACCCTTTTTTATTTTGTACAACAAAATGGAACCCCTTAAATATTTTTAGGCACATAGAAAAAAAATAAAAATAAAAGAAATCCGCCGTAGGCAAAAAAAATTCTTGGTCCAAGATCAAATACCTTTAAATTGAAAGTTACATTTTTCCAGGGGAAAGGCAACTACATGTTTTGTCCTCTTTCATGTCCCATAAATAAATGCAGCTGCCCTGTATATGTCCCCGTCAGGTGAAAAAAATGATAAGGTTTTACTCCTACTTATATGATAATTATAGAATCAGATGCTTTGTTTATTATTATGGTGTAGGGGGAAGGGAGCCCGCAGTGGTGCTGGTGTCTCCGTCCCTCCTGTTGGCTGCAATTTGTAAATTTTTAATTTTTTCGCAAAACACTTAATTTTACCTCACGTGACGCCAGGGTTTTTTTATAAGTCCCCCACTGTCCCAATACATTTTTAAAAGACCTCAGGGTTCCACGGAACCCCATTTGGGAAATGCTGCTCTACAAAACACGTGTTACTCCTTTACTATACAACACACACTTATATATACATACATATATACTATATACATACACATATACACACACCTCACTCCTTCCTATACACTTCCCCCTATACACTTCCCATCACTCCTTCCTATACTCTCCCATACACTTCCCCTCACTCCTTCCTATACTCTCCCATACACTTCCCCTCACTCCTTCCTATACTCTCCCATACACTTCCCCTCACTCCCTCCTATACTCTCCCATACACTTTCCCTCACTCCTTCCTATACACCTCCCCTGCTCACTCACACCTTCCTATACTGCCATACACTTTCCTTATAAGTAGATATCCCACGCGCCTTCCTCTCCTGTCACTGCTCTCCTGCTCCAGCGCGAGCTGTAACCGCCACCCTCCCCACCCTCCCTCCTCGCGCTCCCTTCTCATGCACCTCGCTCTCCACTTTCTTCACCGGCAGCTTTTGCCACGGGTCAGCCAGCTGCGCTAGCGGCATCTTCCCCGAACGAGCAGCGTGCAGAACCGGGGCTTCCCACACGAGCCTCAGTGGAGCAAACAGCCTGTCTCTTCATGGCTGCTTACCCTCTCCACAGCCGCTATGGGGGGGGGGGGGAGGGGGTGGAGGGAGAGGGGGATGGAGGAGAGCCATGGTGGAACCCCTGGGACTGCTCTGTGGAACACCAGGGTTCCACGGAACCCCATTTGGGAAACACTGACTTAGAAGGTTAAACGTTAAGAACGACAAATGTCTTCAAATGTGGGTCACCATTTTTTCTCCTTGAAAATGGCAGTATTCAAGGGGTCATGTGACCTGAATTTAGGGCAATGTGACTTGCAAATTGACTTTTAGTGTTTGGCAACTTTTGTTTGCAGACGTTGCAATTTCCGTGAATTTTTAACAATGTGTTGGGAACTCCCCAACCACCCTCTTTATTTTTTATCCACAAAACCCCCTTTAATAAAACAATCAATAATATACACATTTTTTTTTTTTTTTAAATCCAGGTTCGCAAACATCAGTGCAAAATTTGAACAAGAACAAGCTGACTCCCGACGAAGCACACAGCGAAACGCGTAGAGTCCAGACAGGCATCATCATTGCACGAAGAGATAGATGTCATCACGCCGGTCACGTGGGTCGCAAGATGGAAAGCAGAGACATCCGAGTGCTGAGGGAGCTGTCAGCGCACAAGCTCCCAGACTCAGACACAGGGAAACGCTGCTGACCATGAGGCTGCACCACACACCCTTGATGATAACCTGCTGTATTTCAATACCTTATTTTCTAAGTATCATGTGAGTTTCCATTTGGCACTCACTTTATTTAATACATAGATATGACCATCGGCAGTAAATTGTTGTCTTCCTTTTCATATGGGACTCCAACACCATATTCTGAGCATCTAAGCGTGGGGCCTCTGACCATCTATTAGGACCAACTATGGATTTGATGCTTGTTTTTCTTCTCCAATTTGTGAGAGTGCAGTCCGTATTATTTGATCGTTTGTTCACTCTGATAGACGGAGTTACACTATATATTTTTCTTATTTTTTTCGGTTTCTTGCGCTCCCCAAATTCTCTGAAAGCTAAATTTGAACAAATCTAGTTAAAAGATTTTTTTTTAATATGACAATACTAAGCATCTTAGGCATACATACTATACTGTAAATAATTATTTGATGTTAGGTAAAATTGCAAATCAATCAGAATCTTTAAGCAGTTTTTAGGATATGTTTATTTTATTTGCAAAATGTTGATTGTGGTATATTTCCTATTACGTGTCCATTATCGTTAATACCATTCTATAATGAAAATGTTTTCTTAATACATGTGATACCCCAACTAATTTAAGACAAAAGTATAACATCTAAACATATTTTGTCATCTAAAAAATTATTTATTAATTAAAGGATTACAGTAATTAAAATTAATGTTATGGGTTCTTCACCAGGATAAAAAAAGTAGTTGATTTATTTTTAGGAGACAGTACATGGTATAAAAGAGAGTGTAATTTACAAAGATAATTAATAATTAAAAACTAAGTTATGTGGGAATTGTGATATGTAATTTTTTTTAATGGTAAATGCATAACAAATTCTTAGCTTTTTTCTCTCCCTTAAATATTGAAGGTTTGTCACTGAGCCTACTGTAGGGTGACACCTCATATGTTTGTGACATAGTGATAATGCATTTAGAGAAAGAATAGTTATGGCAGTGAGGTTATTGGGGCTGTGAAACATGCCTGTGTATTACTGGTAAAAGCAATGTAACATGTGCATCTTTATGTCTATGTATCAAGGTGCCATATATTTATGTTTTTGCTTTAGAGGAAGTGATGGGTGTGGTTATTTAGAGCAATGGACAGAATTATGTGAGCGGTTACATAATGCTCACATTACAATACTGCATATAGATTTCAGTTTTCTTGTGCTTTACAGTCATTTCTAAAGGAAGTCTGTACCTTGTGTCAAATATGTTACATCTAAAAAGATATAAAATAAAATTGCTTCACATCTTGGACACGTAATGAAATAATTGATATTAAATTAACCCCTAAACTAAGTGTGCTCAAAAACTTATATAGTGATATGTGATGAAATAAATAACTAAAGTATATGCTATTGAGTGGTATTATGTATACAACAAAGTTTAAACTATGTGTCAAACAACACTACATGGGGCAATAAGTGCACAATGCAATTGGTGAATAAATATATATACAGGTGATCATCGATTATCTGCCGGAATTCGTTCCGCAACCCACAGTCGATTGGGGACCGTTGGTTTACAGATCCTACAGTATGATAATCCGTGGCAGTGAGCGTCGGATAATGCGTTCAGCGGAATGCATTAACCGGCGACGGATAATCAGTTCGACGGATAACGGACCGTCGTATCGCGAGGACCACCTGTAATTATAAAGACCACAATCAAGTCTAATACGTGTTCCAAAACAGGTGCTGCTTCTTCTAAATTTTTAAAGCTTCCAGCGACTGAGCTCCAGATTAGAACCAACACTAACACCACCCTAACCCCTGTCACTAGTTTTAAATACCTGGGCATATGGTTTGACTCTGCTTAACATTCGGGATGCACATTGATACCCTGGCAACCAAGACCTATGCCAAACTAGGGGTACTTTACAGGAACAAATCCTCCCTAAGTCTCCTGGTCAGAAAGCGTATCGCACAGCAGATGCTAATGCCAATTATTGACTATGGAGACATAGTATATGGCTCGGCACCTCAAACCCACCTTAGCAAACTTGACACCCTCTACAATTCAATTTGTCGTTTTGTTCTCCAATGCAACTATAACACACATCACTGCGAAATGCTCAAAGAACTAGATTGGTCATCACTCGAGTCTAGGCGCAAAGTTCACCTTTCCTGTCTTGCCTTCAAATTCTTTATGGGCAAGCTACCCAGCTACCTGAACAAGCTCCTAACCCCTACCACATGCAGCACTGTCACGGGAGACTCCTGTGGCGGGTAGGATCTCAGTGGCCGGAACAGCACGAGCGTAGTAGGGGTCACAAGCAGGGGTCTGAGGCAGGCAGCAGGTAGCAAAGTCAGGTAACAAGCAGAGGTCCGAGGCAGGCGGCAGGTAGCGAAGTCAGGAAACAAGCAGAGGTCCGAGGCAGGCGGCAGGTAGCGAAGTCAGGTAACAAGCAGAGGTCGGCAACGAGGAGACTGGAACAGGACAGGGGAGCAAGGACAGGTCTGGGGGCAGGGACTGAGAACAGGAACAAACAGGGACAAGCCAGATTACCAGCAAGGGCTTTTACTGTGATCAGACTTCTATAATACAGGTACAGGTACAGAAAACAGATCAGGATCAGAAGCATGTGCATAAGGAGTCTGACTTCAAGCAAAGGCAAAGAAAAACAGACAGGAAGCAGAGCTATAAGACAGAGAGAGGAGCAACAAGAAGAAAGACAGGACAGAGAGGAACCCAGAGGAAACAGAAGGCAGCAGCACACCCGGTGGACAAAGAAGAACTATGGCTAGGCTCCAGGTCTAGGAGACCCTGACATTACTCCCCCCTTTCAAGAGTGTTCTCCGGACGATCCTCCAGGCTCTTCCCAGAGGCCTTGATGGAACGGCGACTCAAGGTGACCCACCTCTGGTGGCTTGTCAGTGGGCAGAGGGTACTCCACAGGTACATTGGGTGCGGCAAGGAACCTCTGAATGGGTGCGTTCAACCCAAAAGCAGGGGCAGAGATATCAGGAACGTAGGCAAAAAGGACGGGTGCAGCTTTTCCACATGAGTCAGTGGGGACACAGAGTTCACTCTTCGTGGTCTCCTTTTGTGACTGCCGTTTCATGGTATCACCTAAAATCTCATTAAGACCAGCTATTTGATTTTTCAGCTCTTGAAGCTGTCCTTCTGCACTTCTTTTCACACTCAATGCAGTTGTCAGTTCGGCTTCTTTGGAGTTGAGTCGCGACTCCATATCTCTCAGCTGATTCAGAGTAAAACTTAAATCTTCTTCATTCCTGATCTGCAGCTGCCGGTACTCCTCCCGGGCATTGTCCAGCTCCAGCTGCAGCCGGACCTTATCACGGGCTATGTGGTCCAATAATTTGCAGGCATTGGCCATTTTGACCTCATAGCGCTGTGTCAGGCCAGCCACTTGACAGACGGACATCTTCTCTCTCTCCTCCTTTTTGGCAAGCTGTGTCTTGAGCTCAGCGATCTGCGCCTGCAGCGCTGTGAGTTGCTGAGATGTGTGTTCAGCTGCTAGCTTTAGCTCTTCCTCCAGCGAGGCTCTGGTTATGCTCAGTGTGGCCTTCAGCTCCTCATGCTGTTCTTTGGGGACACACTGGGTACTCAAATAATCTTGCAGCATCTTTATTTTGTAGGCAGTCTGGAAACTTTCTTCCTGCAGAACTCGCTGCTTTTCTTCAGCATTCACCCATTTCTCCTTGGTGTCCTGCAGATGTGTACGCAGTTCTCGCAGCTGACTCTGCAGCATATTTTCTGCTTGTGTGCGCCACTCCAGGGAGACACGTTCTTCTTGCAGCACTCTCTCTGCATTCTGCAGTGCTGTCTGCACATCTAACTTTTCCTGGGCCAACTGTTTCTTCTCCTCTCCTAATTTATGGAGTTTCTTATCTCCTTCACTGACTTGGACATAGAGATTCTTGCACTCTTGGGTTACAGTTTCAAAACTGATATTTAACCCTTCGAAGATTTCTCTCAATGAACATAGTTCTGTGCTGAAGTGGCAACTCTTCTCCTTAGAGGCTTCCAGCTCTGTAGTAAGCCTGTGAACCTCTTTCTGAGATGCTTCCAGTGCTGCGTCAACTTGAGCCATGAAAGTCTGGTACTGGGCAGAATCAGCGTAGGCCTTCTCCAGCTTACTTGACAAGATCAACCTGTCATTCTCCAACTGATATTTTTCTTTTTCCCAGTCACCCTCTGCTTTTTCCAGCACTAATTGCATCCTTGACTTTTCTTCTATCAATAGTCTGTTCTCCTCTTCTGATTCATGGAGTCTTTTTTCTCCTTCACTGGCTTGGACAGAGAAGTTCTTACTCATTTGGTTTATAGTTTCAAACCTACTATTTAACTCTTCGGAGGCGTCCCTCATTGAACGTATCTCTGTTTTCAAGTAGCATCTCTCCTCCCGATCGACTTCCATCTCTTTTTTGAAGTAACAAATGTCCTCCTGGGAGACTTTAAGCTCTGTATTTAGCCTGTCAATTTCCTTCATAGAACTTTCCAGGAATTCGTTACTTTTAGAAGCGAGGCGCCAATTTTCAGCAGCATCAGCATATGCCTTCTCCAGCTCACCTGACATGACATCCAGGTCACTCTCCAACTGGTGCTTTTCTTTTTCCTGGAGAACACACTTAGCAATTGCTGAGGATAGACAGCTCTGTAGTGCAGAATTAGTTTCTTGCTCCTTATCTAAACGTCCATAAAGACGCTTTCTGTGCAGCTTGAAGCGTCTGAGTAGGGGCATCTTTCTTCTCTTCCACTATTCTTGGGATACGTCTGTGAGTTGCCTTAAGCTGCAGCATATCTCTTTCATCAAATGCAGACTCTGAGGTTAAATTTTCATTCTTAATTCCTTCTGCAACTTCCACAGTAATGCCTCCCTTCTTTTTCTTCTTCTTCCTTGCTTTGAGAAGTTCTGAAGAATCAGTGGTACTGTGTTCACATTTACTACTCAAGACTGTTTGCGTGGGAGCCATCATTTCAGACATGGGGAAACCACACTTCCCAAGAAACCAGTAAAGAGGAAATGTGTTTTTAAAACAGAAGCATTAGAATGAACAACAGGAATATTAGACACAGAGAGACACAAGATAGGAAAGCTGACCTTTTGAGACTTTAGCATCAGTCACAGAGATTTATAAATGCAAGAAAAAAACATAGACAGAGAAACCTGTAGTTATATCTGAATCTTTAGGCATCAGGCACAGGGATATTATATAGACAAAGAAAACCTGCAGTTGAATCTGAAACTTTAGATATCAGGCATAGAAATATCATAGACAGCAGGAAACTAATACAGAGAAAACTTGTAGTTAGATCTGAAACTTTTGACATCGGACATAGGAATATCAGACAGAGAACCCTGCAGTCAAATCTGAAACCTTTGATATCAGGCGTAGGGATATCACAGGTTACAAAGAAACAAACTTTAGGGGAACTTGCAGGTAAACCTGAAACCTTAGAACCAATCATATGAAAAACTATAGATGCAAGAAAATCAAAGCATGCAGCAACAAAATAATGGGAGCACTTTTGTCTTTTGAAATGGGGACCCTGTGAACAGCAGTGGTCCAACCAGGGAAAGCAGTAAATCAAGGTAACCGTCTTAAATAGAAATGTGAGTCTGAAAATCTGCAGTGGCCCACCCACAATACAGAGACAATTCTTGTCCAGGTAATGAAAGTCTGAAAATGGCAAAAACAGGTACTGCAGGGAGGGTTTTTTTTTGTTTTTTTTTGTAAAAGGGAATTCTTCTCAGGGAGAAAGTGGCACAAAAAACCCCGCAGAAACCTTTGCAGCAACAAAACCTTCAGGATCCCAACTGGGATTTAAAAAAAAAAAAAAAAAAAAAGTACTTATCTTCCTCCAAGCGGATGGGGTCTGCTGAAGCAGGAAGGCAGAGAATCTGTTCCAGCGAGATCCAGAAGTGGCCTTTGCTTTCTGTCACGGGAGACTCCTGTGGCGGGTAGGATCTCGGTGGCCGGAACAGCACGAGCATAGTAGGGGTCACAAGCAGGGGTCCGAGGCAGGTGGCAGGTCGCGAAGTCAGGTACAAGCAGAGGTCCGAGGCAGGCGGCAGGTAGCGAAGTCAGGAAACAAGCAGAGGTCCGAGGCAGGCGGCAGGTAGCGAAGTCAGGTAACAAGCAGAGGTCGGCAACGAGGAGACTGGAACAGGACAGGGGAGCAAGTACAGGTCTGGGGGCAGGGACTGAGAACAGGAACAAACAGGGACAAGCCAGATTACCAGCAAGGGCTTTTACTGTGAACAGACTTCTATAATACAGGTACAGGTACAGAAAACAGATCAGGATCAGAAGCATGTGCATAAGGAGTCTGACTTCAAGCAAAGGCAAAGGAAAACAGACAGGAAGCAGAGCTATAAGACAGAGAGAGGAGCAACAAGAAGAAAGACAGGACAGAGAGGAACCCAGAAGAAACAGAAGGCAGCAGCACACCCGGTGGACAAAGAAGAACTATGGTTAGGCTCCAGGTCTAGGAGACCCTGACAAGCACCTATCATCTAAGATCAGACTCCAAAAGACTGTTCATGGTCCCAAGGCTCACATAGTATCCGGTCGCTCCTCCTTCTCTTACCATGCACCCCAAAACTGGAACAACCTACCAGAGACTCTCACATCCACCACCAGTCTAAGTTCTTTCAAATCTAAGGCTGTCACACATTTTAATCTGGTCTGTAACTGTTTCATACACCAATAATATATATTATCTTTAACTGTGCATGCAATGTCTTGTATATAATGTATACCCTGCTCATTTATGTAACTGTATTTGTAACCATGTATTATTTGTCTTAACTCTGTGCCCAGGACATACTTGAAAACGAGAGGTAACTCTCAATGTATTTCTTCCTGGTAAAATATTTTATAAATAAATTCAAAAAGTCTCAGTTCAACCGCCGTGACAGTGAAAATAGATCTTAAAAACAAAACGAAAAAAGCACAACTGCCATAATGTATTATTTAACCTAAAAGATATAAATCGGCATAAAAACTTGAGGTATAAAACTCACAAACAGCCGTAGAATATGCGCGTTGTTGAGTTCTAAAAACTCAGATCTTTGCCATCCTTTTTGCAGGGTCCTACGTCTACTCTGGTTCACTGAGTCCTGTGTGGATTCTCACGTCTGACGTCACACACAGTGAAGTGTGACGATGCTCGTCTCCGATCTGGAAGTGGACGCACAGGGCTGAGGTAGGGATGCCAATTAACCGACCAGAGTCCAGGGACAGAGTCCTGTTAGAGTATCTGTGGTCGGTAAGCAGGCAAAGGGTCAGGGCAGGCAGCAGTGGTGCAGGACCCAGGCGACAGGCAAAAGGTCAGGGCAGTCGGAAGGCAGCGAGGTCGGGGTCACCGTCCGGGTTCAGCAACAGAAATTCCAAATGAACAGGGAAGCCACTTTAATAGTCAAGCCACAGCAACAGGCTAGCCTCTGGAACTAGGAAGGCTCAGAAACTACAGCCCAGGGTGGTCAGGAACACAACAAAATGTATACAATGCTCAGGCAAGGGCTTGAAGTCACTGGCTGCTATTTAAGCCCTTGAACAGGTACAGCCAATATAGCAGGCTGCCAGTAATCAAAATGTCCACAGCAGCTAGGTAAGGGCGGGATCCAGCCAAAGCCTGGATTGGAACCCTTACAGAATCTCTCCCCCCCCCCTTCAGGGGACCTCCGGGCAATCAGAACCTGGCTCACTTGTGATCTTGGTGACTTTGAATTGTTTCAGAAAGGTCTTGGACAGGTACAAAACTTGAGGAACCCCTGTTTGAGTACCCTGTCTGGGGCAGAAAGCAGCGGTACTGCTAGTCTTGATAAGCAGAATGCATCATAATGCTCTTGTCAAGGTCCAGGCCAGTTAGACATAGCAGCTTATCTGTGACAGTTGAGGAGATGAAGTAGCTTTCTGCTGTGGGACAGGCCATCAGCAGGAGGCAGCACCCCTAGGCAGGTGGTCTTGGGAATGCATCAATACAGAGACCAGGGAATCCGTGGGCAGTAAACTTGACTTTGACGTGAGAGCCTTGGAATCTGCCATAGATACATCAGGCTCTGGAAGAGGATCAATGTGCAGGAAACTTGTCTCTGCCGTGGGGCCCCCAGAATCCACAGAGGAAGCACCAGTCACTGAAGGGGAATCAGAAATAAGTACATCCGTCCCCACAGCAGGAGCACAGCAAATAGGAATGGGTACATCAAGCTCTGCAGGGAAATCCAAGAGGGGTGCCTTTGTCTTTGAAGGGGATGCTATGAATCAGGAAGGGACATGTCAGGCGCTGCACAGAGATCCGTAAGCACTAAATCTGTTTTTAAAGCGGGAGCCCTCGAATCAGTAAGGACATCAGGTACTGCAGGAAAATAAGTGAGAGGTAAACCTGACCTTGAAGCAGAAGTCTTTGAGTCAGTAAGGGGTACCTCAAATACTGCGGAAGAATCAGTAAGACATAAACTTGCCTTTGGAGTGGGAGTCCCAGACTCATGAAGGGTTACATAAGGTACTGTAGAGAAACCAGTGAGGGGAAAGCTAGTCTTTGATGTAGGAATCTTAGAGTCAATAATAAGTACCTCAGACGCTGCTGAAAAATCAGTGATACTTAAGCTTGTCCTTGGAATGGGAGTACCCGTGTCCTCAATGGTTATAACAGGCACTGCAGAGCAGTCAGTGAAAGATATACTTGTTAACAAACACACAGATACCCAGTAAGCTCATATAAGCCCCAAAAGTTACCACAAAATATATATATGTATATAAATGTCAAAAAGGAGTGCTACTGGGCATGGCAATATATACTACAAACAAACACAAACAGAGCCCAGTGCTACATCCAATGGCAAAAATACACAGTGAAATACCTATGTATCTCTTGCATAAAAGGGTCATTTAGTTTAACACTTTGGCCAAAGCATTGTAAGCCTGTGAGCCCCTCCAAAGCATGACCATAATTCACAGGTCCTAACACTGATTAAAATTATTAATAACCTGTACAATACTAGGAAGAATGATCATAATTGATCTGTCATAATCAGCTGCATGGTTCTAAATCTGATTGAAATTCTTATTTGTAAAACATACAGGACACCTGCTAGCTCATATTGTCCTGTATGTTTTACAATTCTTGTTCAGCTGGTCTTAGCTGATTGGAAGGTGGCGCTTCCTATCTTATTCAAGTTCACCCCCTCCCACATTTAAATGGTTACAAGCTCACTCCATAGCATCTCCCACTCTCTGGGGAACTTGCTTGCTTGCAGTATGATTGTGACAAATCTAATACACAGTGATTTTCCTGGTAATGTACAGGTTAATAAAAGCTTCAATCAGACTTAGAACTATGCAACTAATTTTGACAGATTTATTATAAATTCTTCCTGGTAATACACAGGTTATTAAGAATTTATATTAGTGTTAGGGACCCTTGAGATGTGGTCTGCTGTGTAGTGGCTCAGGGGCCTACAACACTTTGGCCAAAATGTTAAACTAAAAGACCATTTTTATTTAATAGATATCTATCTATACATATATATTTAGGCACTGTACCGTGTATAAGTTTCACTGGATGTGCACTGAGCTCTGTCTGAGTTTCATGTTCTGTCTCTGTTTTTAAATGAAATACTCTGTATCAAACATTGCATGGAACCCAGCAGTAGGGGAACTTGTCTTGAAAAAATCAGAACTAGGTATATTTAACCATGTGGGGACATGAGTGAAAGGTCTGCTTGTCGCTGAAGTGGGTATCTGAGAATCAACAGTAGGTATACCAGATACTGTAGGAAACTTTATGGCAAGAGCCTTAGAAATAGTCAAATGGACCTCCGACATTGCAGGTGAATCAGAGAAAGGGAAACTTGACTTTAAAGCAGATGTTTTAGCATTAATGATAGGTATATCAAATAATACAAGAGAGTCAGAGAAAGGGGAACCTGCTTTTAAATCTGAGGCCTTATAACTAGCAAAGGTTACTGCAGTTACAGCAGGAGAGTCAGAAAAAGGGGGACTTGACTTAGAAACAGGATCCTTAGATTCAGTAATAGGGACATCAGACATTGAATCAGGAGTCTTAGAACCATCAAGGGTTACAGCACTTACTGTTGAAGAAACAGTGAGAGGTGTACTTGACCTTGAAACAGAAGTGGTGGAAAATTCATCTTTTGGCTCCTGAAATGCAAGGTTAGCTTGCTGAAGCGGAGGGGTAGGTGCCGAGAAAGAATCATCCGGGGGGTGCAAAAAGAGGATGATTGGCAAGGATTTGCAAGCTGGAGGTGATGGAAGCGATTACAGTGTCCCACGTATTCAGGAGAGCAGAGTGCCTATCCAGGATTTGGCCCCGGAGGCACAGCACCCTACCTACCTCAGCAGGGTCCATCTGTGGCCTGAGCATTATGTGACGATGCTCATCTCCGATCACGAAGCAAGCCCGCAGGGCTGAGGTAGGGAGGCCAAAACTGACCAGAGCTCAGGTACAGAGTCCTGTTAGAGTATCCATGGTTGGTAAGCAGGCAATGGGTCAGGGCAGGCGGCAGTGGTGCAGGATCCACGCAACAGGCAAAAGGTCAGGGCAGGCGAAAGGCAGCGAGGTCAGGGTCACGGTCCGGGGTCAGCAACAGGAATAGGCAAGTCACAGCAACAGACTGGCCTCTGGAACTAGGAAGGCTCAGGAACTAGAGCCCAGGATGGTCAGTAACACAACAAAAAATATACAATGCTCAGGCAGGGGCTGGAAGTTACTGGCTGCTATTTAAGCCATTTAACAGGTGCAGCCAATATAGCAGGCTGCCAGTAATCAAAATGTCCACAGCAGCCAGGTAAGGGCGGGTTCCAGCCAAAGCCTGGACTGGAATCCTTATATGAAGCTTACAGGTGTACAAGCCGTCTCATCAGGCACAAGCTTTCGAACGTCCGCAATCAAGTACTCCTCTCTCACCGGCTTATTGAACACTTCAGTTCTACTTTTGCCGGAACACAGGCACCAGGGTAAGTTCCTTGAGAGCTCAAAAACATTCAACTGGACAAGAAACCCCTACGCGTTTTGCAGCAGCTTGGCTACTTCCTTATGGAGCGTAGATATCTTTTATATTAAATAACACACTATAGTGATTGCACTTTTTCATTAGATTTTTTTTAATAATTGATATTACCTGAGCCAGCAAATCCGTCTACTCATTTTTCTTTTTGTATTTTTTATTTATTTACAGACTTTATACCCGAGTGTTCTCCAGAGCTGAACTGTGCAATTTTTCTCCCCCCAGGGACCTCGTGGTTCCCAAGATACTTCCCATTCTAGTTGCAGTTGTTTTTCCTTTCATTTGGTAAATCCAAATATCCGCTGAATCTGATTCGATAATGAATGGGATAACATTGTGGCTTCCTATTGCTCCACCCAAGCGGCCATCTGTGTATATCCAGGAAGTATACGGGCAACAAAACGGGGGAGATTGCTGCTTGAATGTTATGTGGTCTGCTTGATAGACAAGCTCCTACATGCCCAGACTTTTTGATAAAGAATTCCCCTATTCAGACTCACGAAGTACAGCTACATCCATAACTAGAGACAGCCTGTAATACAGTATCATCTGTCCCAGAGATCTGTCTGGCTGCACTTCAGCAACAGGAGATTAACTACACAAGTTGGATCTTCTTGTTTCATTACACAGTGGGAATTATTTATCATAGTCTTCCAGCTGTCAAACTGCGACAAACATAACAACATATTAATCAAAGGAAAACAACTCTATTGAAAGTAATGGGACTTTTTTCATTGATAAACCTGGTGCTGAGTATGCCACAAGACTCCAGGATAGGGTCACGGGTGACTAAGGCGGCGATTATGGTCCCTGCGTGGTTGTGTGCGAACGAGCGCTCCACCACGCGCACTCCTGCAGCATAGGCGATTTGTGAACTTGGCCGCAGGAGATTGTAGACGCGATGCGGGGGCGTGGCAGATGCGTCACGAAGTTGGTTCGCCCTCATTGGCTAAACCAGCTCACGGCAGGTGCACAGGCACTGGGGCCACTTGCATAGCCCACTACAGAAAGATTGCTTGCCAGATGCCCGCACACAAGCACGCGCACTCAGCGATGCAGGCACAATAATTTCAGCCTAAGAAGCCCTCCTGATGCTATAAAGCTGAGCTACTTATTCAGGTTTTTCCTCACAAGATATTCATGTCTCAGAAATAAGTTGCAGGACTTAGTATGATTTCTGTCAGCTGTACTCTCACTGCTTAGCATTTTGTGAATTTTGTCACTTTTCGCTATATTTTAACAAAAATGGCAGCATATATAAAGTCCATGTTGCATATTGACTTTTAATGCTTTGTGGGTTTTTTTTTGTGCAAAATGTGTTCATTTTTACTACAATAATAAAAAAAAAAGTCCTGTCCGAGACATGCAAATGCACCTGAAGTGGTATTTTTATTTACTTTTAGAAAAGGGGCTGGGTTCACCGACTTCAGGGTAACATTTTGCACATCTCTAGTTATCAAGCAGTAGGAGCATCACTTTTGCCAGCTTCTGCCGTAATACGGTTAATGTAACCCGTTTATAATATCTACAGGGGTTCGACCTTTCAGTTAGAACCAATAAAAACTGCGGTATCCCCATCTGAAGAAGGGCTTGGATTCAGCCCGAAAATCCCTGTCCACATTCCCTAAGTACCCTCTGCACTCTGAGAGATTGATCTTGGGTTGTGGTAACTGGGGTAGCATGCTTAGGCTGGAAATGTTGTTGATTCCAATAAAAATGTCTTGAAGCTTTTTGCATTATTGGTATGTAATGTGGTATATTTGTTTCTGTTGTATTGTTCTGGGAGAATAATGGATCCTTGTTTTGTTCGTAGCACTCAGCATACAGCATTTCTTCTTTTGTTTTTGGTTGTCAACAACTATTGTTTTCTTCTGAATTTCAGGGTGTGCATTGCCATTCGTAAACTGATTAAAAAAAATGGAAATGAAACACTACGTCCCGTCAAGTTCTTCTCCCTCCTACATATTCTGCTACAAGATAAAGGGGACAAAAAGGGCTTTATTTACTAAGCAGTTCTAGGCAATAAAACACCTTGCAACAGCGGTAGAAAGTGAATTGACTGCAAGCTGTCATATGGCGCTGTACAGTGTCTAATGACATAGACACAAGCCCAAGTGAGTATGAAGAAACATATGAAAAATGGGCACACAGACTTAAACAGGGTTTCTATTTTTGTTATTATCAACACTGATAAATAATGATTATTCTAATAGCTAAATGTCAGAAAAACCATAGTAAACATATTTGTAGTTTAATGATATGTAACCCTTTGCTTTTGTATTACTATGGCCTTAGAGGGTAACTGTGTGGGCCCACACAAAGGAACACCCTTTTCCTCATCACATGATGCTGGGTGACTAGGCAAAAGACAAGCTCCGCCCACTTCTGCATAGTGATAGTGATATCATAAGATATATATAGGGAGAGAGAAGTTGCTAGAAAGCAGGTCCCTGGAGGAGTCACAGAGGAGGGACCTCACTGTGAATAGTGTATATATGTTCAGAATACGGATGAGTCAAGGATAGGGCAAGGATCCTCTTTTTGTTTTATAGTTAGGGACAGTGCCCTACTCAGCATTCCCAGCAATGGCTCCACACTACTCTCGTGTTTCCTGAGCTGCAGCCCTAAGTCATAGCTGGATCAGCCATATCAGAGGGTCCATATCTAACTCTCACCCAGAAGGCCATGAGATGGCATTCAGTGCCCAAGATGGGGATACTGACCAGAGAGAGAGCGATTAGTACAAGGCATGGCAGGGGCTCACAGGAGATGGAGCACTACCGACACTACACAGCAAAAGGATCAATTAGGTAACTCATAAGGAGTCAAGCCTTAGCACCTCCCTAGCGGGCCGAGATTGGGGGGCAGCAACGGAAGAGAATACAAACAGTGAACAGTAATGAGACTATACAAGATGTAACGCACAGTATGTTGTGTTTGAGTCTTTATCAGCAGTGAATAATAAAGCTGCTATTTGTATGAATAAACTTCCTGGCGCCCATCATTGCATTACCAACTCCCAGCCTTCGCGAATCCAGCCCCCTGACAAGGTAATAGAGACTGAGTAAGCCAATTAATGAGACACTTGATGTAAACTCCTCAGGAGCCGGGCAAGGAGGGTTACAGTTAAACTAGATTAAAGGTGGTTAGAATAATATTAGACCTTTAATAAATAGTCTTAAGCAGGCAAATTTTACCGACAGCATTAAGTATTCAGTGTTATTATTGTACTGTATTATGGCAACCATAAGAATATGCAGAAAGTAAATGAGCAAAGCAAAGTTTAATGATAAGGTTTGCACATGCAATTTAGCTACATCGGGCTTCGTGAATAGGGCAAAAAAAGAAATCATAAAGCATTCTGGTTAACAGTTTACTCCAATTTAAATCCACTGAGGGTTTTATTGTAATTCTCCAAAGACACTGGGAGAAAATGAATAGGCCCCCCCAAGACGTCTTTTTTGATGTGATACAGAATGCTTAGCAAGTCACGTCTCAAGAGCAGTACCAAGCTGGAATCACTGCTGATCCTAGCTGCAGCCACCCCGAGGTGCGATGTAATGAAAGAAGCTCAAGTGAACAAGAACCACAAGGATAAATACTTCCTCACTCATATCACTGGAACGATTGAAACAGCTTAAGCCTGTATTTGTCATGTAAACTCAAATCTCTGCTTTCAGTACACTTTGCTGTTCCAAAAGCCAGCATCCCCCAGCCTCCTCCTTCTCCAGCACTCTGCTCTCCATGACATGGACCTCAAAAATATATACCGTGGTGGCTAAAAGAAAGGAAATGCTATCGCCTGTTATAAAATACTACCAAATTTCTTTGTGACGCCTGTGTATATATGCAAAAATAAAACAGTATCTAAAATACCAGATAAGTAGCAGAAGGTTTTAAAAGTAACACTGAAATTAAATTGCCAATATGGTTATTGAGATTAATAGTATTACATATTTAAAAGGTTCACACAATTAGTTAGAAGGCTAAATAAATCATTATTGCAAGAAAACAAGAAGACAAGACAATTGAATCTAAAAAGCACAATTTCCCTATATTTAGCCACAGATAGTATGTTACTGCAGTAGGCGGCAAATTACATATGTATTTATGTTCAAAGGTGCACATTTTATGTTAGAAATTTATGTTCAGAAAAATGAATGGGAGACTATTCAATGCAAAATATTATATATTGAAAAATATTGGAGAAAATGCAATATGTAGTCATCTCTAATAAAAAATGTGCAAGAACAGATGGAAATATATTTCTCATTGCTGTAAAATGAAATAAAGAGTTACAAAAAACCCCAAACAAAATGCTGTCAAAGTTACAATGACCTTGTCCCCATATTCAACTGATACAAGAACTACATGGAAATGTAATTCCTCTACAATTCACAGGAAGCTCACATTAACCAGCTGTTTAATCTTATACACAGTCATTTTGTTTTTGATGGGTAAACTTAAAATGTTTGTTTATGGTAAATTAACTAGGTCAGGGAAACCTATATCTTATGTAATATGACAATGATTCCCTTACTCAATCCTGCTCGCTCTTCTGTGCTTGCCCATCCTCTTCTTCTGGAAACCCATGTGCCAGGCGCCCTTTTAACACATACTGTAAGAGATCATTCATTCTGCTTTATATAGGGGAGTGCCACAGGCCGCCAACAGAAATCGTGGGGCCCAGGACAAACATTTTAAGCAGACCCCCCCCCATGTTGTCGGTATTGCGAGCTGCCCTCCCACATTTCACACTTCATGAGTCCCCTCACTTCCCCCCTCCCTCTTTCCAAGTATTTCTCTCCCTTCCGTCTCACCCGCTCTCACTCTCCCGCCTCGCATGTATTTCTCTCCCCTGCGCCTCACTCTTACTCCCTCTTTTCCTCACTCACCCCCTCTCTCCTCTCCCTCCGTCAATTACCCCACACTCACTCATTCCCTCCCACCTCACACAATTCCCCCCACAAGATATATACCAAAAAACTTCCCACTCCCAAATAAATAAAAAAAATCCCCACCCCAAATATATACAACCCCCCCCAAATGCATACAAAAAACCCACCTACCAAATTCATATTAAAAAAACAATACAAATACCATATATATATGTATATATACACACATACTGTGTATATCTATTATTATATATACATATATGGAAGAAGAGAAACACAGGCACAAATACAGTTCAAATTAACTATGATTTAGTTAATACATAAGGACACCACAACGATTGTAGCAATAATAGATGACCAAGTTGATGAAAAGTCCTGTAGAATAAACAGAGAGGCAGGTATGGTGAAGTATGTTTGTATTAGGATACAATCAGGGCCGCCAACAGGGGTGCACAAAGGGTACTGGCGTCCCGGGCCCCGTGAGTCAGGGGGGCCCAGCTGCCTGGGCGCCAGTTAATTACATTAAAAAAAAAAAGTTGAAAAAAATGGCGGCGATTCCCAGCGCTCATGCGCAGGGCAAGCAGGGTGCCCGCTGCCTGTGGGCCCACTCCCCCCTCTCCCCCCAGCAACCAAGCACTCCCCCCCCCCCGCTCCCCACTTGGGACAGAGGGGTAAGCGCCAAAACCCGCCCCGCGCACAGCACAGCTCCTCCGCTCCCCATGTGTGACGGAGGGGGAAGCGCCAAAACCAGCCCCACGCGCAACCCAGATCCCCTCCACCGCTCCCAACTTGATACGGAGGGGGAAGCACCAACCCAGCTTCCCCCGCGCGCCTCCTGCCCCAGACAGCCTTGCCCCCCCAGCCGCCCACCTCCCGTGCCCCCCTACCCCGAGCCCACCTCCCGCCCGTGGCAGCTGCCGGGGATATCGGGGACAGGTGGGGGAAGCATCTGGCGGAAAGAAAGCAGCACTCACCGGTAAAGGTAAGTCACTCAACCAACATTGTCACCCGATCACTCACTTACCCACCCAGTCACTCACTCACCCAGTCTCTCACCCACCCAGTCACTCACCCACCCAGTCACTCACCCACCCAGTCACTCACCCACCCAGTCACCCAAAGTCACTCACCCAGTCACTCACCCACCCAGTCACTCAAACCCAGTCACTCACCCACCCAGTCACTAACTCACTCACCCACCCAGTCACTCACCCACCCAGTCACTCACTCACTCAAGTCACTCAAGGTCACTCACCCACCCAGTCACTCACTCACCCACCCAGTCACTCACTCACCCATCCACCCAGTCACTCACTCACCCATCCACCCAGTCACTCACTCATAAGTCACTCACCCACCCAGTCACTCACCCACCCAGTCACTCACTCACCCACCCAGTCACTAAAGTCACTCACCCACTCACCCACCCTGTCACTCACCCACCCACCCAGTCACACACGCAGTCACGCACGCATTACGCAGTTACGCATGCAGTCACGCATGCAGTCACACACTCACGCACGCAGTCATTCATCTTTTGTTAAAAATATAAAAATAAACAGGTTGCATTGTAATTGTTTTTTTTCTGGATCACAATAAGAAAACAGTTAAGTAAAAGTTGCATGCTAAAAAATATTTTTTTGTGGTAGGTGCGCTATGGGTTCGGGGGAGGGGTGTGTGCTATGGTCGGGGGGGGGGGCGGTGGGGGGAGACCCTGCTACTTTCATTTGTCCTGGGCCCCATGATTTCTGTTGGCGGCCCTGGATACAATGCAAAATAAAGACAGCTACTTACAAAGTAGCAGATAGTTAGGGCATGTAGGAAATAAAGTCCTCTCCAAGCTGCAGTGTTGGTTCCCTGTCTCGCCCAGACTCCACATGGAACACCAGGACGCCGAGTTGACTACCAACACCAGTGCTGTAGCCTCCAGTCTCTTACTCTCCACCCTCCAACTCTCGCGAGACGTGCAATGATGACGTCAGACGCGAGTCTGAAGTCCGTTTGTATAACGAAGGGGAGCAATGGCCATCTTAATGGCACCAATAGATGCTATATAGAGCGGGCTATACAAAGATGGATAGGAGATATAAATGGAAGACTATAATAGATGTATCATAACAGCCTCAACCCTACGCGTTTCATCTTGTAGAAAGACTTCATCAAGACCCCTTTTTTATTCTACAGGACTTTTCATCAACTTGGTCATCTATTATTGCTACAATCGTTGTGGTGTCCCTATGTATTAACTTAAGCATAGTTAATTTTAACTGTATTTGCTCCTGTGTTTCTCTTCTTCCCTATTTACCCTTAACAATTGTGTATAGTTAGTACACTGTGGCAGCATTTATCGTTACCTTCTAACACTTATTTTGTTACAGTTTGCGCACTTAATAATTTTTTCTTGCCAATATATATATACACACACACACACACGCCATATAAAAAAACAACCCTCCCCAAAACATATTAAAATTACCTCAAGACCCCAATACATATAAAAATTCCCTCAAGCCCACCAATACATATACAAATTCTCCCAAGACCCAAATACATATAAAATTTCCCCCAAGCCCCCCAATACATATAACATTTCCCCCAAGCCCCCCAATACATATAACATTTCCCCCGAGCCCAGCAATACATATACAAATACCCCCAAGCCCCTCAATACATATAAAAATGCCCCCAAGCCCCCCAAAACATATAAAAAGACCCCCAACCCCAAATACATATAAAAAAGATTCCCACCCCCAATACATATAAAAAGACCCCCACCGCCAATACATATTGAGAATGATCAGGCCAGGTCCAGTGGATGTGGGGGCCCGTCGGCTGGCACTGAAAGTTGTGCTTGACCTCTGACCAGGCCCGGCTACCGGTGATCTCGCGGCCGGACCCCGACTCTTCCCTCAGCAGCAGCCTGCATGCCTCTATCCCTCTGTCCCACGCCAAGCTTCCGACATGCCTCCCTCTCATGCCGTCGCGCGCCAGAAGCAGAGAGCGCTGACGTCAGAACGGCCCATCAGCGTGGGACAGAGGGATAGAGTCCTGTAGGCTGCTACTAAGGGAGAGTCGGGGCCCGGCCGCGAGAGGACCATCAGACGGGCCTGGCCAGAGGTCGGGCTCAAATTGCAGTGCCGGACGCTCCCCCCCCGACTCACTGGGCCCGGGACACCAACCCCGGCAGACCCACCGTGTTGGCAGCCCTGGCTGTGACTGATTAATTCATTCTCAGTGATTCATAAAAAGTCTGGCACTTTCATGGCATAGATGTATTTGTCATTTTGTGTATATGTTTGTAGTAAATGATCATAATTTTTTGTTTTGGTTTATCTACTCTTATTGAAATGACATATTATACTGTACATGATATATCTACTATCTATCCATCTATCTCTAGCTATAGCCACACACACTACTGTATATATACATACGCACACAATATAAATATGATAGTCAGTTTACCTTGCAATATTTGCTTCAGTGCAGCCTGTAACTCTGTGATATTCTGTTTTTATTTCCCCTACCTTTCGCTCACGGTTGTCCCCCACTGTTTATTTTTAGGACACCCACACCGATCTCCCCCGGGGCTCTGTTCATGATCGCAACAACCATGCCATATTTGTACTGCTCCTGATATGCTGCGCTCAGTGCCCTTTACTGTTTGATTGGTGCTACAGAATAGGGGATCTTACAGTATCCTCCCAACACAAGATGAGCTGTGCTGCTCACTTTGACTTGGACAAAACCGCGCATGCGCACTGAGTCGCGCTGTGAATTTCCTGTTTGTGCAGTATGGCGGCGCGGCCACCAGGAACCAGTCACCATGGCAACCGAGGACGCGATCTCCCTACATGTAGACTGACTTTGTGACGTAGCTATGTACACAACTGCAGCTCTCTGCTACTCACACAGCTGAGCCTATGACGGCTATAGCGCGACACAGGAGCCTGTGGGACAGATCATGGGATTTCTTTACACAACCAATCAGAATAGCTGATGGTCACTTAGGGGTGGGTCTCATGGGGCATATAAGGTTTCCACGGCCAGTAGTCTCCAGCTTTGCCCTGAGGAAGGTCCCTATGCGGACCGAAACGTTGGTCTTGTTTGTGCTGCTGTTTATCTGATTACAGGTCTTATTGTTCATTTACCACTGAGTGCTGTCTTTTGTTTACTCTTGCCAGAGTTGACTACCTTTTCCTTAATTATTCCTATATGACATGCACCGCCATCATTATTTTGTCTTTGGAGTGCCAGCTGTCTCCTTATTATATATTTATATAATAAGGAGACAGCTGGCACTCCAAAGACAAAATAATGATGACGGTGCATGTCCTATAGGAATAAATAAGGAAAAGGTAGTCAACTCTGGCAAGAGTAAACAAAAGACAGCACTCAGTGGTAAATGAACAATAAGACCTGTATTATTATTATTATTATATATATACCAATACACAGTGTTCGATAAACCTATACATTTGCGAGTGGATTTAACCCCCGGGCGAGTAAATATTGGCCCAAGCAGCACACGTTTGGTACTAGGTGGCGAGTAGATTTTTTTGTGTGCGAGTAGATTTTTTGGTGATTTGTCAACCACTGCCAATACATATGTATATATTATATTTGAGCGTGTTCATTTTTTCTGTTTTGGAAGATAATTAAGTTCTCAAGCCAGTATGCATCATGAAGAATCCAGCAACACATTTCAGTCCGGACTCTACCTTATCTCTTAGCACATGCACGAGCAAAATATTGAATGCTATGTGGGCGACATCATTTATTTCCCCAGGATTTCATTCCTGTGCCTGTGAAGATATTCCCTTCGTGTGATCTTTCTAAGTCGCAAATTTGCTTCCATTCCCCCTCTCTCCCTCTCATATTGACCACTTGTTAAATCTTTTTGTTTGTTTCCCGCCATTCTCCTGGGACTCTCAGACAGACAGGCTTGCCAGATTCATTTTCTGATCAAAGCTGTTTGATTTGGTCAATTTTGCCACATTGGAGACGTTCTCTATTACAGAGATAAATAGCCTCGGGCTAACTGTCAACGAAAACTTGTAAGCTAATAAATTATTCCAATTTCTTCCAGTGGATTTCTCTGGAGACAGCCCTAGGAAATACACTTTTTGATTAGTAAATTTCTCTGTGTGTGTGTCTGGACATTCAAATGTGTCTAGTTTGATTAGCACCATTGCTTTTCAAGTAGATGTTGGCTGAGGGGCTGTCAGTTGAAGGCAGGCCTGATGCATAATGCATAAACTGTGCCCAGAAACCAGCACCTCATCCAAGGCTGGAAAGGCGGGAAAATTGCCCTAACAACCCTGCCGGCTTCTTTTTATCAAGGGAGATAAAGTTTCAGGACTTGTCATCTGTCGAAGTGATGCTTTTTTTGTCACAGGAGTCATACAGCTTTGGAAGAAGGTTGGAAAAGCAATACAGGGAACAGATGATCTGCTGAGACCCAGTGAAATTGATTACCTCCCACAAAATATGGGATTCTTTTAAAGATGTTCTCTGTTTTCAAGGGGTAATCATTATTTCACTCTGTCTCCCTGCTGGGTTCTTGATAGGTTGGTGTTTAACTAGATCACTACAGGGCCAGAGAGGCCTGCAAACCCCATGTGTTTCCAGACCCTCTTGCACTGAAGTGCGCTGGTTAAACTCTCTCTGGCCAGCTGCAGAAACAATATTTCGGCAACAACAAATCAATCGGTGCGTGTGATAACACAAACACACAGATCATTTATCAACTGCAAAGCACCCTAAATTATGACCTTTTCAAAGTGTGTGAGGAGTCAGAGGGAATGCATAACGTAAATTAAACTTTGAAGGGTCAGCGATTTTCACTTTCACTATTCATCTTTCTTTCACCTTATAGGTCTAAGAACAAGAGTGCTGTGTAATTACATTTCACTGGGGTGCAGCAGTTCATTATTCTCTGCAATGCCTCACTACTGCAACATTTCCAATGTAGCCAGGTAGATTTCAATTTATTAGTTGTAGTATAAGACCGTAGTTGCTCTTTAAAACTGATAATATATACTAATGCCTAGCAGGGCTCTCATCTCAATTTACTTGGGGATAATAGGTTGGATTTTCAGATCAATAAAGGCATTTATAGTTTATACTGCGTTACAGCCAGAGCTGTCTTCCCCCCCCCCTCCATTTTCTACAACATTGTGCACATTTGCATGTCTATGGAACATTTTAATAAGGGAGGCATGATTGTTATATTTTGATCTGCATTTAAAATACTAAGTTAATGATAGCGGATGTTACATGGGGATAGTAGCCCAAGGTTTTCCTCTGCTATGTAATAGGTTTGATCTGGTACTATTGTTCTTAGATAATTGAAAGCCCACAATCTTTGTGTCCTGTGAGGGACTTGGTACTCCAGTTCTGGCCTTCTAACTACCTATCCTTAAACAAGGTTAATTTATTGCAGCCGTCACTCTTCTGCTACAGATACGCAGGCATTTTTCAGCCTTGGTGCTAGACTGCATAGAATCCCCCATCCACCCTTTCCTCCTACTACTCCAGCACTCTGCTTATCTTCCTGCACATATTCCGGCATTTACTATGGTGGGGAAGAGGAACTCCAAATATATCGCAATCAATAAACAGTTTATCAACTCCTATTTCTGACTACCTCTGTGTTAGGACTGTATGAAGAAACGTGAAGCATGGAAGGAGAGAGAAGAATCACATTTTCAAAGGGAATCTAGTTACAAAACAGAGAAATCTTAATTTACCATCTACTTTTTAAACTGTAAAAGTAGCTATAATAAAGTATACACTTTTAAAATAACAAAACCAATAGAATCTTACTTATTTAAAATGTTTCTTTTCTTGGGGTTGAGGAGGAGCGCTGGATCTTGTGATATGTGAAAAGATATAGATATATATAGTGCAGATGGTAATTCACTGCTTTAAATGATGTAAAACATAAGAAATGAACTCACAAAGAACGTATAAAATCACTGCATGTCAGAGATCCTTCTCTCTCTGACTGGAGCCCTTTATGTTACTGGAGTCTGTATCCTCTCAGTGAAGTGGATGATATGAAAATAAAGAAAACCACAAATAGTGCAAATAGTATGAACTATACAAATGTATTATGCACAGGTAGTCAGGAAACTCACATTTTCCATAATAAAGTTGGGTGGTGGAGAGAACCGCCGATAGAAGCAGGCTGCTGTTCAGTGCTTCACTTTCCCCTCACAGTGTAGTTCAATGCCAGTCTGTGAAGCACCGAACAGCAGCCTGCTTCTATCGGCGGTTCTCTCCACCACCCAACTTTATTATGGAAAATGTGAGTTTCCTGACTACCTGTGCATAATACATTTGTATAGTTCATACTATTTGCACTATTTGTGGTTTTCTTTATTTTCATATCATCCACTTCACTGAAAGATTACAGACTCCAGTAACATAAAGGGCTCCAGTCAGAGAGAGAAGGATCTCTGACATGCAGTGATTTTATACGTTCTTTGTGAGTTCATTTCTTATGTTTTACATCATTTAAAGCAGTGAATTACCATCTGCACTATATATATCTATATCTTTTCACATATCACAAGATCCAGCGCTCCTCCTCAACCCCAAGAAAAGAAATACTTCACATCCTGGGATTAGGAACGATCCCAAAAGAGGAAGTTGAGCTGCTATTGTACACTGGTTTTAATTTATTTTATTTAACACTATATGGTGATAGGTTTATTGTGTGTACTTAAGGTGTGTCACTTATCACACTAATTACTATATTGTTTAGGAAGCGCCCAGTCCATCCACTTCCCCCACTCCCCCACCCACTGTTATTTAAAATGTGGAAGTAAAACTAATAGGAAGTCACTGTTGCCTGTTTTGTATTTGTATTTCAATGCACCTATTTTAATAAAGCCAACAGAGTAACTACACAAATACTACCCATTAAAGTGCAATAGTGCCGATCAGCACGGAAGCTCCCGTTCAAGTTAATAGATGGCAGTGCCCCATTTGAACTGTCGCACTTTAATAAATAAGAGTCCTGTGGCAAATCCATGTGACCTTATGAAAGTTACTCTCTCATGGAGCCTTAGCTGGAACCCCTTAGACATTACCCTCTCCCGGGCAGGTCTGTTGTAATATCTTCAAGGCAGGAGCACTGTATACAATGAGCCATTATTATAATGAGTAGGGCTTTTATTGTGTATCTGCTAAAGAACCATGTGATTCATAAAACATAAGGGGCTATATTTACTAAGGAGTATTCTGTCAAACCTTACCTTCCAGTGCTAGAAAACACCTTACGGCCCATTGGCTCCATTGACGTTAACGGGCTGTAAGTTGGCTTCCAGTGCTGGGAGGTGATTTATGGCAGAAGACTAATTAGTATAGATGGCCCACAAGGTTAAACAGTAATGCTGAGCACATCGTCAGCACACAATTCTATATCATGTTGTATCTTATCTATCTGCAGTGAGGAATAAACAATCTTTTATGACATCACAGCCACTGAAACCACTGAGGAATGATCAAGCCAAACAATGGTTTGAACATTTTTTTTATTACTGGTTCCATAAACTGATAAAAATACACAACAATGAATCAGGTGAGTTGTGGCTTATAGACACAGAAGGTATATCAAAGACCTTACTCTATCCAAGACCCAGTGAAGGCCATTTGACCACTTTGGTACCAGGGGGCATTCAGTGCATTGCAGAGCATTGCTGTGCAGGCCTCTCTGACAGTGACAGGGTCACCCCGTTTAGTGTTACAGAGGATGTGCTAGCACTGGAAGAAAAAAACAGTCAAAAGAGAAGCCACTGCTAAGCATCTATTAGCTGCCACTTGGATCAAATAAATATATGGGTGGCTACATTCCATTTTTACTCATCATTTTCATTTGAGAGCTGCTTACTGCTATGCCTGCACAGAGTTTTTGTTGTTGTATTATTACGGTGTGAACTTTTGTAGGTCACACTATGTTAGATCTCTACAGATCAGGTCCTTCTAGGGCAAGCAAAACCTTTTCTCCCGGGAGCTACTGAAACGCAACAGATATGGGATGCTTTCAATTAGCGTAGCATATACGAGCTCGGAGCTGTGAAAATTCAAGGAAGCTAGTGGTTGAATTGTCACAACTAAATTTTAATGATTCTCAAGCAGGTTTATATACACAAGGCAGGGACAAAAATACAGTTGTCTTCTGTTACAAATATGGGTACACATCTAAATTTACATGTATCCTTCACATAATGCCTTTTCTGTAGAGCTTAAAACATTTAACTGCTGAGCAAGAGACATATACAATGGTGACTTATAAGGCAGCCCTATCCTCTGTTTTAACAATATTTTGACAGGCATTGAACAGTTGGTCTGCAGCTATTTACGATAGCCTCCCGTGAAAATAGCAAGGCCAGCGTATTCTTTTTAACCTTATCAATTCCAGAAGACAGTTTTAACCTTACATCCCCTCCTTTTGTTCTGAAAGAACAAACCAATTGACCAGTCCCATTTATTCTTCTGCAAACCACTCAGGAGAGGAAAAACTCCAAGGAAGAAACCTCCAAGAGACCATGTGCCTGCAGAAACCTATCTCTTTTAGGTATCTCGTCAGAGATGAACATATGGGTGGTTGACGAGTACCAATACTATTGGTATTTCTCGCTCTCTTTGTGGGAGGTATATACATAATGGTCGAGCTAGAAGCAGAAACATCTTTCTTTGGCAAAAAATAGAGCTGATTACACTTTTAGCCATCTAGATTAATTCATACACACAGAGTAATAAACCTGCGATTATCCTAATTCCGAAAAGAATTTAATTCCCAATACATCGAGCCAATTTTCAAGGCCAAATGTAAAATCAAACTCTTTTGTTTCCTCTCGCATTCTAGATTAAATTTCTGCTAGAGTATCCATATCATGGTGTAAACTTTTTGATTGGGTGTCAATATAAGAACGGCATTCTTTACCCACTAATTTACAAACCCCTCCTTGTGCTGCCATCAGATAACCCAATGCCATACAATTTTGCAAAACTACTGTCCTTATCTATTGCTGAACCTTAAAAATAGCGTCTTTTAGTATCGTGAAAAAAACATTTATATTGACTACTGAAAAATCCCCTTTTGCATATAAATCATACATTCCTAACAGGGTATTAGACTTCCCACTACTCTCTTAACTGAGCTATTTTTAAAAATTAATGCCTTTCAATTTCGTATTCTTTGCTTAGGTATGATGAACATTATTTAAATTCTATTTCTGAGCATAAGTGGGGGTTGGTGTGGGTTAATATTTCCTAGGAGCGACTGCCCAACACATACATCTTACATACTACATTTACTCAGAATATCGGAACAGACAAAATGGCTGCCATAGGCAAAATGGTTGACTTGTGATCCTTTCCTTGTGGTTGACACACGCCCTTGGGTGACCTCCCCACCTTCCTCTTTTCCAATCTTCTCAATCCCCTCTTCCTTTAGAGACAGTCTTTTTAAAGAACAGTTAACCATATCATAGTCCTGCCGGACCAAAAAAAATAGTCCCATAGTACATAACTTGATTCCTTTCTGGCCATTGTATCGGCCCAGTTGATTTCTTTTTTTTCCGGTCTCTTCTTCTGGGGGACTGCTGATATCTTCATCACCAAAAAGAGACATAGCATCGGTGGGGGGGTTGCAACGCACTTCAGGACCAAAGTTTTGCTGTTCATAACACAGAGAGTAATGAGTAGGACAGACACACATACAAAAACATCCACTAGCTTCGCTCCCAGCGAAATAATCTAACCACCAAGTCCCAACAAATCCCAACCCTCATCTCTACCTTCAAACACTGGAACCACTTTCCCAAATATCCTAACCTGGTCTAGTTGCAGGATAATAATTTATCTATCCTTCTATCACAGAGTCAATAATTTCCCTAGGGTAAACTTGTATTTCTACTCCCTTCATAACCAATTTCATATATATATAGTTCTACAAATATCTTATAGCATCTTGTCTTTTTCCAAGGGGTTAAATATAACTCTCGTGTTCCTGGGGTGCAATTTATTGGGTATGTATAGTACATTGGGATATATTGCACTAAGATGTGGGCTTTGTTTACCAGGATTCTATTATATAACAAAATATTCTTGTTACTACCCTATCGTCTTTATGTGGACACCACTTACAGTATATAGACCTAATAGAATAAACATTGTAATAAAATAATAAAACCTGTAAAAAGAAAGGTTATTAAAAAGTTCAAAGTTCATATGTTGAGGTCCGATTTTTCTTCTTATGAACTTTTCTCCTTTTTTTGGTTAGTGCCGGGTTTTCTTATGAACCAAAACACCAACTGAGAACGGCTGTGTCTTTAGGCCATCCCTCCTTTGTTGAGGATTAATTTTGAAGCGACTGTGGGTGCACTTGTGTAACATGGATCCAGGAAAAATACTCTGATTGGGTAGAATCTGGAATAGGCCTCTCCACTTTAGATGAAAAGCGCTTTTGCGTCACCTTTATCTTCATCTAATTGGAAGGACTGCACCTGGACATGAGACACTCAGACAATTGCATTAGTTTCACACAATAGATGCTGATTAAAATCGTCTGTTTTAGAACATAATCATACAACATCAAATCTACAAGGTACCTAGGGTGACCATTGGTCTTCCCATGAGAGAAAATTATATCTGATTTTCACATTAGGCTAGGCCAAATACACCTTTATATTTAAGGGATCAATCACAAGGCTAAACAGGCAGAAAAATAAACGGTGGTTCATTCGGATAAGACCTTGAAAACACAAACACAAGAAACAGAGAATATACTTTGGGGGACCTTATACTTATTAGGAAAATAACTTGGGGAGATTTGGACTCGAAATCCAGGAGTCTGGGGGGCACAGGGAGGCCCTGGTGTAATTCACACTGCGTTCTGTCAAATCATGCCTGCTTGCTGGGGGAAATTAAGTGACTTACAGCACTTTGGCCCCACAACTCCTGCAACCAAAATAATTATATTTCCACCCAAATATCCTCCTAAAACTGACACACAAGAAATTTCACAGTTCCGCTAAGGGAATATGACATAGAAAATAACAAGGTCAGTTCACTTTCAGGCCATTTATATCTGAGCTGGGGCATTGGAATGCTTATTCACATGTAATTCACATGCCAATTCACCAACCTGGGTTTAAATCACAGGACAAACACAATGCATTGCAGGCTTAGAACTCATAAAACAAACATGTAGACACAAGAGCTTGCACTCCACTATTTGCACCTATCATGTGGGGTTCTAAAACCTTCTCTTCTCTAGGACACCAGCTAAGAATACCTTGCTGACAGACAAGACAGGCCAAAATATCACCTCCCTTTCCCCTCATGTGCCAGGAGACTCTGTTCTCATAAGCATATTCTGTGCAGCTATTTCTCATAAGGGGCCACCCATACAAGGCAATCCACTTATAAGCCTGCACAGACAGCTGCAGGCCCATGAGGCAAAGGGAATACACAGAGAATGCATTAACTAGCCCACTGGGCTTACACAGTTAACCCTACATCCACAGTTTCTAGTTTATACCCATATGGGGTATAAAAAGGAAAAATTACAGGCAACATAGTAAGGTACAATATTATGTAACCATGCTGTAAAATGGCTACAGTCATCTCTCCTGCTGACAGTAAGGCCTGGTAAGTTATGGGCATGCCAGCAGTAATTATGGAGGTTTGCCCTCACACCCTGGTGAGGTGCCCTATGTATGGATGGGAGTGATTGCACCGAGGGGTGCACCACAGAGGAGTTCCTCACCAGGACCATCCACAAGCGGACGCTGGGATCCTGATGAGATGGAGGCGCTGCACTGGATATAGGCACGACTCAAGTACAGTACCTCAGCTGCCTGTCTGGGTTGGCAATCCCCACACACCATCATGCGGGAGACTCAGGAGTCCTGTTGCCAACAGGTGCACCACCAGACACTACACTAATGGGGGCTGCTTATACCACAGGGGCCAATATGAGATTGGGTGGGTCAGGCCAGGCCAGAAAATCCGTTACAATTATACCCAAGAGCCAAGAGCTGACACTCTCAGCCCTTGCCATATGGTTTCAGGGGCAGCCAGCAATAATAACAGCAATAACACCCTCCTTTTGTTCACTTGTATTACATGTGAACAATATCATATAAAGGATAACAGCATTTAAAGCATAACCATAATGGAATTGCTTGATGTATAGCAAAAGTAACCTAAAACCTTTGGGTATAACATTTTCATAAAAAAATCTCAAAAGAACCCTACTGAATATACATATAATCTGCTATAGTCTTCTGACAGAAACTTTTAGAACACAAAATAGCATCTGATTTGCTGAAAGAACAACCTGTAGCATAAAAAACTTATAGACACAGATTTAAAGGTGGGACACATTTGAGAGAAAAAGATGGTTAAAAATGATAAAATATTAAATATTTGATCAACTTTGCAGAAAAATAATTCCATAGAGAACCCTCTAGTATATGAGAAGGAGCGGCTCAGTGAGCCACGACACCGACTAGCACTGAGAGCCTGAAGCAGGGGAGCCTGGTTCAATTCCCAGTGTCGGCTCCCCGAGACTCCAGGCAAGTCACTCTATCTCCCTGTGCCCCAGGCACCAAAAACGTAGACTGTAAGCTCCACGGGGCAGGGACCCGTGCCTGCAAAAATGTCTCTGCAAAGCGCCGCGCACAACCAGCAGCACTATACAAGAACATGCTGCCATTATTATTATTATTATTATTATTATTATTATTATTATTATTAGTATACTGGCAGACCTGGTCAGGGGCCGTTTTCCTTGTACGTTGCTTTACTGCTATTTCGGGGTCTGCACACTTATACATGGCTCAGCACTAGAGTTTCTGTGCTGATTACATTGGACTAGTGGTTACTTTATCCACCTGTTCCCACTGCAATACACTAGTGATTCTATGCAGTTCATCAGTGATCCAGAACATTACATTGTGTTCATACTATAGGGTCTGAGCGTTTAATATTTGTTTTAATCCCCATTTTAATCCCCATTTTAAACGGATATTAAAGATTTAAGTTTTAACCACTTCGTTACCCACCCACCAGGTGTTTAGAGTGCTCATTTTGGGTTACTGTCCTCTGTTTATTTGAACTCTATATTAATCAATTTACACCTTTTTCCATTTCAAGCCATATAACAAGCTCAAATAACTCTCTGGGCTTCCTGCCAAAATCTTGTAACAGAAAAAAATGGTTAATTACTGGTTACTGCAATACAATTTGGGACAGCTTGAAATATGCAGCTCTTCACACAGCCCGACAATGTTTCTGGTATTCAAAAATTAAAACTGGATCTTTGTTAAACAGAAAATTGTAGGCTTTAACATATACTTTTAGATAGTTTAGTTACTGGTTATACACAAAAAGAGCACAGAGCGCAGATACAAAACAAACAGAATTTTACGCTTCTTTCACACATTCAACCAGTTTTTACAAAAAAAAAACAGACACATATTTTCTTACCTATTTTAATAAATAGGAAAACAAAACAGTTTGATCCTGCAGAATAAATTAATAAAGATATCCCTTTTTTTTTTCTTCATATCATAATTAACTTTTTTTTTTTTTTCTTTCTTTCTTTAAACTAATTTTTAAAATGCTGAGCTTCTAGTTAGCTTTGTGTCTAGAATATATTTCCCCTGTTATTCTATATAAGATATTCACCTGATTTTATCTGTGGAGATTTAGAGGAAAAGAATTATAATTCTGGTTAAGGAAATAAATCGCCTGGCCAGTACGATAAACATCCTTATTATTCCAGTGACTGGACTGTTTACAAAAATAATTCATCCTTTCTTTATTCTTTTTCTCCACAGATACCCAAAACTTTAAATTAGTTTATATTATTGTGGTGGTGTACACCTTTTAAAAATTAAATTTCAATCATGAGCAATTAATTATATTCTTATTTTAGAATCATTTGCAAGTACTGAATAGTGATTTTGTATACATACAATAAACCAGTATTCTTATTATTCAATGCAAATAACACTTTCACATAGATAGAATTCACCCAGATTCTTACAAGCACACATACAGGGATTACTCAATCAATCAACCTTTTTTTTACCATATCCATACTTAAAAATAAAACATTCTGAGGGAAAAAGAAACCTATACCTGTTATACTCTTGTTTTCCACTTTTCAATTCAGACAGGAAAATATTATTAATTTAAACTTAATATATACTCATACTCAGTTAATGTTGCACAAATAATTTGAGTTTGCATGTTCGTTTTTCCTAAGAGGCATGCTGCGATTCACGATTTTGTTACATTCCTATGCCTGTGTAAAAATAGCTGGAGGAAAAAAGGTGGGGGCTACTTGCAGCTGCTTATTACAATACCTACAGGCGAGAGAGACAGCTGATTTTGCCACTAACAGCGAGGGAGAGGGCTGACAGGTTAGTGTAAGTTCATTAGATGACAAAATGTTAGTGCCCATAATGAGTTTATACAGGAAAGAAATCTTAACACTTTATGCGCACGTATTAATAAACAATTATTAACTTAACTTTAAACAATACCTTGACTTAACATTAAACAATCCTTATGTTAACTTAACTTTAAACAATTTTAACTTAACTTAACTTAAATTGCCATGCTATTTGAAATCATATACTGTCCGTTTTACTTATCAGGGACTTACTGTACACTTGATTAAACAATAGGGACCCACCCTTTGTTACATTAATCACAGACTTACCCTCGATAAAACCAAAGGGACTCTCACCCTTTGTTACATAAATCGGGGACTTACCCTTGATTAAAGGGACTTACCCACGATTAAACAATAAGGACTCTCACCTTATGTTCTTTTGCCCTTATAAATTTAGGTTGTTTAGTTTCGCAGAGGAAAAGGTGAGAAACAAATAAAAAGAATCTTTACTCACCCTTTTTCCTGTGCGAAATCCCACTTCTGACACCAAAACTGTTAGATCTCTACAGATCAGGTCCTTCTAGGGCAAGCAAAACCTTTTCTCCCGGGAGCTACTGAAACGCAACAGATATGGGATGCTTTCAATTAGCGTAGCATATACGAGCTCGGAGCTGTGAAAATTCAAGGAAGCTAGTGGTTGAATTGTCACAACTAAATTTTAATGATTCTCAAGCAGGTTTATATACACAAGGCAGGGACAAAAATACAGTTGTCTTCTGTTACAAATATGGGTACACATCTAAATTTACATGTATCCTTCACATAATGCCTTTTCTGTAGAGCTTAAAACATTTAACTGCTGAGCAAGAGACATATACAATGGTGACTTATAAGGCAGCCCTATCCTCTGTTTTAACAATATTTTGACAGGCATTGAACAGTTGGTCTGCAGCTATTTACGATAGCCTCCCGTGAAAATAGCAAGGCCAGCGTATTCTTTTTAACCTTATCAATTCCAGAAGACAGTTTTAACCTTACACACTATATCCAGCTGTGTCATCTACTAGATAAAGGGCACTCTTCAGTATGCTGTGAAGTCTCATGTCAGTGCTGGAGAAGAGATTAGCTCCATTCAAATACATTTTCTTCAATACCAGGAGGCAGGCTCATAGGTCACACTCCCTATAGTCTAAATTAGTTCTTTATCTAAACTCTTAATTCTTTAACTAAACATTTCTGTATTCTCACTATACATTAATGATTTCTTCCTACCACTAAGTTGTATCTCATTGTTAGGGCTTTCTATACAACAGCCGAGGGTGTATTCCTGATTGAGTCAAACTGATGGTGTATTCCTGATTGAAAAGGACATCCAGAATTTCACTGTATATTTATTTGTAAAATAGTTTGCTAGGAAAAATTCATTCAGATGTGCATGTTATGTTCATGTACCACCTGCATAATGGCACCTGACTTGAATGGCAGGGAATGCTGATCGAGCTCCGATACACGTTATCGCATCTTCGTGAATCCCCTCCAACCCCCCTCATAGGCTCAAAATATAATAAACTGGACTAAGAGATACATTTGTAACTACCTATGTGGTTAGTATGGGGTTTATTTTGTAAGGGCCTTTAGATAGTGTCAGCAAATGATGGGAGTGGTTTAGGTCTCATGGTATAAAAAGCCCTTTAAAGGAGTCCAGAGTTCAGTTCCAGTTTTAGTTATGTAACAATGCTAAAAGTTCTGGAGGTTGAGAAAAGACATGTGTCCATCGTGTTCAACCTACAGATGCAGCGGCCATTATTCGAACATTTCACACATTGGATCCCTTTGCTTACCAGGTGATGGAGCTTGATTTATCAAGATTAGTAGTGTTTCGATCGAGTGCAGAAAATAGCATTTTAGCGTTGTCTGCAATACCGTCGAGAAACTGAAGTGGGCGATCACGAGTTGTTATCTTAAAGATCTTATTGCAATTCAATGTATCTTTTATTGCCGTACAATTGTAATTAGAAGAATAACGTTATGAACGTTGTGTTCATACAGTATACATGGGAAAGAAGTCCTTTCCGAGGCTCCTTAGCCAAAAAAACAAAAATTCAACGTCACCTCCCTCTTCTGACGAATGTAAAATATGTTTTCCGCGAATGACTGTTTCCCAAATTGGAACCTTGTTGAAACCGTAAAAGATGAACACACAAAAAAGTACAGTATATTTAAAGAATGAACATTTTTATTTGAACAGGATAATAAAGGGAAAAATAATAATAGAACAATACAATGTCGCCTCTTCTTCCGAATGTAAAATATGTATTCCGCGAATGAGTGTTTGTCAAATTGGAACCTTGTTGAAATGCATATGCGTGTCATCACATTTCTGCGCATGCGTGTAGGGATATTTGGAACCTTGAAACGCATATGCATGTCATCACATTTCTGCGCATGCATGTAGGGCAAATTGGAACATTGTTGAAACACATGCGTGTCATCAGATTTCTGTGCGTGCGTGTCCTGATGTTCCTAATTAAATTACTGTACAGTAAGATACAGTGCATTTCCTCAGAGTCGCTAGATACTGTATCTGCTAGACAGTAGTACAGTACTACTGCTGTTGGTGTATCTAAATAGTAGCAAACACTTACATTTTCTAGCTTTATACTGTATTTTGTACATACTGTACTGTACAGGCAGTCCTCGGTTATCCAACACAATGTGTTACTCAAAATGGCATCGGATAGCGAAGCGTTGTAAAGCAAATCACATTTTCCCATAGGAACACTGTTTAAATCAAACGTTCCATTCCTGAAGGCATTTTTAATGCTAAAATACACAAAATATTTTACTCAAGCAATAAGATATGCAGTACACACACAAATTATGATGTAAAGATTCTATTTATTGAATCCAGAACTGTATAATAAAACTGTTAATATGAAGGAAGAGCCTGGGCACTATGGATTTCTGCTTGTGAAATTTTTTTAATAAGCCAGTGTGATGACGTTTAGGCCCCAAGGGCCTTTCTCAAATGCTAATGCCATTAGCATTTGAGAAAGGCCCTTGGGGCCGAAACGTCATCACACTGGATCATTAAAAAAATTTCACAAGCAGAAATCCGTAGTGCCCAGGCTCTTCCTTCCTATTGTATGTTTGGAATACCACCCACAGATTCCTGAACCAGGAGCACTGGTATTTATTATCATTTTCTTTGTTGGGGAGTGCAGCATTACCCTTCCAATTTGTAATAAAACTGTTAGACATGTTTAAAGGCATAAATACACCACTAAACCATCAAACAGACTGATCTGGATGATTTCCCTGAGCAGCCTTCTGATTGACATAATGTTGCAACTTTGCAAAGTGTCGTAAGAGCGTCGGATAAGCCATTTTGGCGTCGTAAAACCGCCCATAGGGATGCATTGGACAGCGTCGGATAAGCAATTCGTCGTAAAATGAAGCATCGTAAAACGAGGACTTACTGTATTCTGTATAGTTTACAGTATCAATGCCATTTTTATATATTTAAATGCTTTTGGAATTTTAGGTATAGTACTACTGTAAGTGTCTAGACAGCAAAAACATGAACACACAAAAAAGTATATTTAAAGAATTAACATTTTTATTTGGACAGGATAATAAAGGGGAAAATAATAATAGAACAATACAATACAACGTCGCCTCTTCTTGAACATTTACAATCTTGTCTTTTCCTTCTTCGCAATGGCTACAGCTTCTTGGACTTCTGGGTCTGTAAAGAAAGAAACAATATTCTATATTATCAATCACACCGTACATTATGGTTAAAAAGTGCCTACAGCACATCTTCTCTCAAGTTTTCAGCATAATCTACTGTATCCCAAGAGTCACTGATTAATTGTAATTTGTTACTCATACAGGACTTACTCAACCAGTATGTATTAGTGCTGCTACAGTATACTACTGTAAGTGTCAGACGTTCAAGTGGTAGCAATGCCACAACAATGTTACATTCTTGTGGGAAAATTGTTTCTGTGTATCCTCGGCTACAAGGCTAAAAGGAGCATCAGTAAAAGGACCATGACACCAGTACAGAACATAATTATTCAGAACTGTATCTTCTGCTTTTGTTTGGGGGTGGGGGGTGGGGGAGGAGACAAAGCATGCATGGCTTCGGGTACAGCACTTTACATTAGGACTAGAGGTTTACATTATGGTTTGGGTGGTAGGGACTTGGCATGCATGGATTGAAGCACTGTGTCTTACCTGGCAGTATTGCCGGGAGAGTTTCCTGCACCAAGGAGGGGGTTTTCCTGCACGTTCTCTTTGACCAGCTCCAGACATGAAAAATAGATTAAAAAACCATTAAACAATTAAATCATTTTAAACAATCAACTGTCTTTTATTTTAGATTAAAAACATTGGCAGCGCATCTATATTTTAAAATAAATTTATAACTAGTAGTCGTCAAACAGGTCGAAGTACTTCCAGGGAAGAGCCCTTGTATGCCTCAAAAGGGCATTGATTCTGTCTCTGAAGGTTTTCACAAGTTGACTGTTAAAATTAAAATAGCGCTTCACTTCTTCCATAATTGTTCTCCTTAAATTTACAGGAAGACCCATCTTGTGTTTATTGCCTTCATAATTTACATTTTTTGTCCACTCGCTGTACATCTCAAAACTGATGTGGTGTTTAAAGATGAACTGGGCATATTTCTGAGGTAGACCACCACATTTGATCTTGTATTTCTCACGGACGCTCGGGTGCAGATCTCTCAGCATGATGTCTGGGACCATTACAACCCTGGGTGCTTGGGCAGGTGTGCTTCTGGCAGCAGGTGGAGGTAGATGGTCTGGGAGGATGCTTTCCTTCTGTCGTGGCCTTACCGGGGTTGTCATCTCCTCCAACTGAAGTGGGTATCCTGGAGACGGAGGGGGTGAGCGTGGGGAGTCCCGTGGTGCACTTGGTTTTGGAAGAGTGGAGGTCAAATCAATGGATAGAGAGGGTGCATGGGTGGGGGTGTATGCGGTTCCTCCATGGGAGAATAAGGCAACCAGGTCACCCTCCTGCGTCGGACATACAGGGACTACAAGCAAAGAATAGAGCCCCGCGATATTCATCTCAAAATCTTATCCAGACGAACACCCATGCACCTATCCATATTCTCCATGCGCATCAAAAAACGATCCATCTTGGCCTCCCTTCTGTCCCTGTATTGATCTATGGGGTGGTCAGTCATTTCGACACCACTAAAAATATTCAGCATGTGGGCGACAGAGCTGGATCTTGTGAAAGGAGTGCTGGTGTCATTCAGATGGACATCGGCTTGGCTGGGTGCTGGAGGAGGTGACCAGGGGACTTTGAGACGAACATAGGTGCTGCGGAGGTAATCAGGGGACTTTGGAAGAACTTTGGCGTGGCTGGTTGCTGGCGGAGGTGAGCAGGGGACTTCGGGATAAACATTGGCGTTGATGACAGTGTACTGTCTGGGATGTCGAATTTGGCTTTGGTGGGTGCATGGGCACTTCTGGGGCCCGGCCAATGAACTTGATCATGGTCAATTTTGCCCATTTTCTTCTTCACGTACAAACAGCCACTCTTCTTTGCCGTGGGAGCCTTCGGAACCTAATCTTTAGGCACCTTTGGCTTTGAAACAGCTGCCGACTTTCGCTTTCTCTTGGTCGGCACAGCAAAAGAAAGCAGGTTCCTGCTACCCCTAGAGTCGGGGTAGATCCATGGATGCAGATGGAAAAATGAACAATATAGTATCTGTACAAGAGCTCATTCAGATAGAGATCAGCGTGTTTGAGGCTATGCAATTTGTGTCACCTTTTATGCACTGTGTCCCTATTTGAATTGCTTGGTGGGCATGGACACGAGCTGCAGGTGTTAAAAGTGGGCATACTGTATACTAAACCTGTCGAGCGAGGTCCATTACATTATAAATACACCCTAATTTCTGTTGATTCAATGCACATAGAATATAAATCGAATATACATTCCTCATTGCTTGATTTATTTTCTAAAGCAGCAGTGCAGAGGAAAAGGATTTCAAAGGATCTCAGCATGAGAATACAGGATATGTACAAGAAAGTACACAGAATTTTACAGATCCAAAGCTGGTCAGTTAGTTCGGACCTTAGTTTAGCAAAAAGCACTGTCAGCTATCATGCCCATGGAAAGGCAAAAAGTGTAAAGCGGAGTCCCCCAGTCACAACAGAGTAAGTCTTTTTGTTTTCATTCTGTAATTTACTGTATTACAGTACTTGTATATGCTTGTTGCATATCCAAATGCATATTTTTGTTTAGTTATTTTCTTTTTTTGGGGCCTAACAAATTGTTCTCTTTTCCTTTAAACTGTGGGACAGCAAAGTGTCTTGCATATTAAAATGCATATTTGTGTTTAGTTATTTTCTTTTCATTTATTTTAGACTACTTGTAACAGGGGACTTATCCCTGTTCACAAATGTGCCTCTAATCCAGCAGTGTGGTGGTTAATGGCTGGTAGCAAATTAACTAACACCACCTGCCTGATTAGAGATGGTAGAAAAAGCCTGCCTTTGAGACAGGAAGTAACTCCTTAGCTGTGACTGAGAGCTGAACTTGGGAGAGAGAGCAGAGATTGTCTTTGACTCTCACAACAGTCTTGAGCCCTGCCAGAAGAAAAAGCAGAGCTGCTTACAAGACACAGGGAAAACTTCTGAAACTGAATGCTGACACACCCTGAGGGAAGGGAGCTGAACCAGAGAAGATTTTCCCTCTAAGGAACAGATAAGACTTTCATTATTAAGAGACTGCTTATATCTGCTTATTTCATGCTATAGTAGCAAGGAAGAGAAAACGGAGCACTAGATCCACACTGGTAGAGCCAGAAAAAGTGCAAGGATGCGTTCCCAAATTAAAAGCTTATTTAATGGATCAAGAACAGATACACACCAACACGTTTTGGACTATAAACAGTCCTTTATCAAGGTGAATAAAATACTTACCCCCTTGGAGTGTTATTTATGTGAACTGTGAACTATTCCACACCAATCGCCGACACTTCCGCATGTGTCACGTGATCGGGACATCAAGCGTCATCGCGTGCTGACGCGTCACACCACGTATGCGGAACCGGACTGAAAATATAGGGGAATCAGTGAGGGAACGAGTGGAACACAAGCCATGTCCACAAGCACCAATAGCTGGCTCCCATGCACTAACCAATCAGGAAATCGCAATACGGCAATGGCTGTGACGTCATCACGTCACGTTAGCCGATGATGACTGGGAATTGAATTGAAAAAACTTTATTGTGTTAACACACTCCCGGGGGGCAATATCAGGGCACAAAATACATTCAATGATTACAAACAACACACGAAATCGTGAACGGATACACATTAAGAAAACAATGAATATTTAAAAACAAGATATGAATAGTAACCTTAAATATTGAGTATAGATATCATAGAAACGAAGGTAATGCTAGGGGTTTTGTGATCTAAATCGAGATGAAATTCACAATGTTAAATAATCGATAAACGATCAATATTAACCATTTAAGCTGAGTTTAACAAACCCCAAAGCCCCTAAGGGATCTAACCTGAGACTGAAAGAGCGCAATATAATACATGATATTATTAATAAACTCTGTGCAATTCGGATCATGTCTCATAATGATTAAATTAAAGACATATATAGATTAAATACATGAAATCACACATTGTATAATGTATTAAATAAACAATATAACGTGCTGTTAAAGAAAAATGCACATTGATAGTCATCGCTCTATACCAAGACACTCTGTAAAGTGCTGTTCAGAATAATTATAAAAATGATAAAAATTGTGCAATCTCACTATAATTTCAGTAACAAATAATGGTATAATATAGAATACTAATTAGATGCACAACTTATGATAATATACTCTGTAATTCTCAACAACAGTTTTATACAAAAATACATAAGCAACATAAGCAACAACACTACGAGTCTAGAACCTTCTTCGGGTCAAAAAACAGGGTCAGTACAGACGCACAAGAAGGAGCCAAAAAAGGAAACATAAAAAATCCCCAGAAAAGGAAAAAGAACTTCTAATTGACCAAACTGGGGTTATCAATCTATCTGATGTTGTCCTAAGCCCGGCTGAATTATCAGTCCTGGACAAAGGCTTAAAGTTTGCCCCATCCAGTGACTTTCAATTATTTGAAACTGTAATTGATCTTCACAAGTACGTACGTAAACTGACATTGAAAAGGTTTTTATAACCAGGACAATACCAACCAAACAGTATCTGCTGACACTGATATTTCTTCCAATGTTTCCAATGTTGCTGATTATGCTCACAATGTCAAACAGTTTAGCTTTAAAGAGCATTGCTGTGCACAGGATATGATGGATTTAATGATTGATAATATTAATGATGCAGATGTTCCCTCCTCCTTTTTAGGCCGTCTGGGTTCAGAAAAAAATCTGTTTTCTATCCGGCGCACATTAAAGGCAATTCTTTGGTTACTTTTGAGCAACTTATAGAACGAGATTTATCTCTTCTGTCCAGAGGTTATTTGTTCTCTGTATCACCATTGCACCATAGAATTGACAATCTTACACTGTTAGAGAGGACGGCACTTAATAAATTGAAAGCGAATAATTCGCTGGTTATAAAGGGAGCCGACAAGGGAGGGGCCATTGTTGTCCTTAACAAAGAAGATTACAAACTAGAGGCTCTTCGATAGTTAAATGACAAAACATCTTATGTGTTGTTAAGAGGAGACCCTACTGATATTTTTGTCAAAGAGTTAAGATCACTTTTGGACGATGGCTCAGTGTTGGGCGCCCTTGAATCCAGTGAGTTAGAATTTTTGTTCCGTCCTTATCCTATCATACCTATCTTTCACCATCTCCCAAAGATCCATAAGACATTGGTCTCCCCTCCAGGGAGGCCAATTGTCTCTAGTATTGGATCTTTGGGAGATGGTGTTTCAAGATATGTTGATTATTTTTTACAAACCATGGTGCAAGCACTACCTTCACACATAAAAGATAGTGGAGATCTTCAGAATCAACTCAGCTTCATCAGATGGGAAAACAATTACATTTGGCTGACCCTTGATATAACATCATTGTACACAGTTATACTGCATGAACATGGGTTGGCAGCTGTCAGATTTTATTTACAACATTCTGATTTACCACTGGCACAAAGCACTTTTATTTTGAATGCAATACAATTTTTATTAACACACAATTATTTTATGTTTGACGGGGATTTTTATCTTCAAACACGTGGTACCGCCATGGGCACGAGTTTTGCCCCCTCCTATGCCAACCTTTTCCTGGGTTGGTGGGAGTCGGTCCACGTGTTTGGGGATAAAAATCCTTTTAGACACTTCATCACTTTTTACAAACGTTATATTGACAATCTTATTTTTATTTGGAATGGGGATGAGCACTCACTTTTATTATTCACTGAGCACCTTAACAATAATAATCTAAATTAAAAATTCACTGTTAATTATGATTTTCACCATATTCACTTTCTAGATTTATTTTTATTCATTGACATGCACAAGAATATCACTACCACGGTTTATCGTAAATCTAATTCACGCAACACACTTTTACGTGCTGACAGCTGCCATCCCAAATCACTTATTAGGGGTATTCCCAAGGGTTAGCTAATACGGTTAAAAAGAATTTGCACAAATAATGATGATTTTCTTATTCAGTCCCTTGTTCTGATGAGGCGGTTTGAAGCTAGGGGATACTCAAAGAAAGATCTCAATAAAGCATTTGATGATGTACAATTGATGAATAGAGTAGATCTCTTGGACAGGAATAAAAAAGAAAAAAATAGACATTTTCAATCACCATACTTTATTATACAACATAATAATCAAGCAATGACTATTAAAAATATAGTTAAAAAACATTGGGCAGTGCTAACAGCAGACCCGATATTACATCAAATTTATGAGGAGGGTCCTAGATTCGTATTTAGGAGGGTTAAAACCATTGCCAACCATGTTTCTGCGAGTATGTTTTCCACAGATAAAGTATCTGTGAAGAATCTACCTGTAGGCAATTACAGTTGTTCGAAATTTAAAATATGTAGGATTATGGAACAAACTTCTGAACTTAGTTCCTTTAGAATTAAAAAAACTTTTCGACTTAAGTCCTTTATCAACTGCGACACCACTTTTGTGGTGTATTTGCTCAAATGTGGTTGCGGGAAGCAGTACGTAGGACGTACAATAAGATGTTTAAAAGTTCGGATACTTGAACACCTGCGCCTGATTGCGAAAAAGGACATTAACCATCCAGTGTCCAATCATTTTACACACTGTAGTTTGGGCAATGTTAATAACTTATCTTGCCATGGTATAGAACATGTACCACACCCCACTAGAGGGGGAAATAGGTTGGACATCTTAAACAAAAGGGAACTATATTGGATTTTTACTTTGCAGACACGTATCCCATACGGTTTAAATTCCGATTGGGATATAGGTTCTCTTTTGTTTGACACATAGAACCTTTTTCAATGCCCAATACATAGGCCCCTCCAAGTGTTGTTGCTTATGTTGCTTATGTATTTTTGTATAAAACTGTTGTTGAGAATTACAGAGTATATTATCATAAGTTGTGCATCTAATTAGTATTCTATATTATACCATTATTTGTTACTGAAATTATAGTGAGATTGCACAATTTTTATCATTTTTATAATTATTCTGAACAGCACTTTACAGAGTGTCTTGGTATAGAGCGATGACTATCAATGTGCATTTTTCTTTAACAGCACGTTATATTGTTTATTTAATACATTATACAATGTGTGATTTAATGTATTTAATCTATATATGTCTTTAATTTAATCATTATGAGACATGATCCGAATTGCACAGAGTTTATTAATAATATCATGTATTATATTGCACTCTTTCAGTCTCAGGTTAGATCCCTTAGGGGCTTTGGGGTTTGTTAAACTCAGCTTAAATGGTTGATATTGATCGTTTATGGATTATTTAACATTGTGAATTTCATCTCGATTAAGATCACAAAACCCCTGGCATTACCTTCGTTTCTATGATATCTATACTCAATATCTAAGGTTACTATTCATATCTTGTTTTTAAATATTCATTGTTTTCTTAATGTGTATCCGTTCACGATTTAGTGTGTTGTTTGTAATCATTGAATGTATTTTGTGCCCTGCTATTACCCCCCGGGAGTGTGTTAACACAATAAAGTTTTTTCAATTCAATTCCCAGTCATCATCGGCTAACGTGACGTGATGACGTCACAGCCATTGCCGTATTGCGATTTCCTGATTGGTTAGTGCATGGGAGCCAGCTATTGGTGCTTGTGGACATGGCTTGTGTTCCACTCGTTCCCTCACTGATTCCCCTGTATTTTCAGTCCGGTTCCGCATACGTGGTGTGACGCGTCAGCACGCGATGATGCTTGATGTCCCGATCACGTGACACATGCGGAAGTGTCGGCGATTGGTGTGGAATAGTTCACAGTTCACATAAATAACACTCCAAGGGGGTAAGTATTTTATTCACCTTGATAAAGGACTGGTTATAGTCCGAAACGCGTTGGTGTGTATCTGTTCTTGATCCATTAAATAAGCTTTTAATTTGGGAACGCATCCTTGCACTTTTTCTGGCTCTACCAGTGTGGATCTAGTGCTCCGTTTTCTCTTCCTTGCTACCATTGTACTTCAACAGGCGGAGGCACAGTTAACCCGTGGAATCCTGGACATCCGAGGACTTGCTGCTGATTGTGGACACCTTCCCATGTGAGTCTTTCCAGGTTTACCATCATTAGTTCTGGACTATGTTTACCAAGATTGATCCAGTGTTATAGATGCTCACTATTAATACATCCTTACTACTGTGCATTGTGGGATCTTAGTGCAAGTATGCATCTTTTGGACAGTCTACATTTACAATCAACATTGGGTTAATTCCACTTTATAATTATTCATATTTTTGTAGTGATTGCTGTTTTTCTCTGAGCACCATACAACGTTTTTTATTATTTCATGCTATATGTTTTGGGGCTGCGAGACATGCTTGACTTAGGGAGTTGTGAATTAATTGCATGGTATTTTCACTAGAAATACTCCCAAGTGAATAGACGCTTTGTTCCCCCCCCTGTGTTTGGATGATTTCCTGATGAAAAAGGAAAAGGCACAATAAAGCCTATTATAATTTCACCTTATAAAAGCCTCCAATTGTATACCTCTGTGAACACCCGTCTACACTACTGTATACAAATACATGTATTTGTTTTGACTTATTTTTGGGCCTAACAAATTATTCTCTTTTCCTTTAAACTGTAGGACAGCAAAGCGTCTGGTGGACGAAATCAGCGAGGCTAATGATGAGCGCTGTGCAGAAACAGTGAAGACTATTCTTGAGAAGAGTCACAATATCACAGAATCTGAGACCAGCATCGGGTTAGTGAGACGCCAATTGGGATGGAAATATGGAAGTGTAAAGTAAGTGCTTTACTGAAGTAATGTACAGTATATTGCAATAGTATGCAGAGTGACACAACAGGATTGATACTGTACTGTAATTACGGTGCAGTAATTAGGACAGTACAGCTAAAGTGTTGTACAGTACTGTACTTTAGGTAACAGTGTGGTTTGCCTGTACAGTCCCTGTAAAATTCTTCCTTATCATTATAGAGCGTATACTGAGTTTCTGGAACGACATACTCACCGTTCAAAAATGCAATAATTATATTGACTATATTGCCAGTGTTTTGCCCATACTTTTAGAGCGTAATGGACAGGCCACCGGCAAGTAGTTAGGTACTGTACTGTAGTAAGGTAAGTACAGTAAGTATAGTACAGGTAAGTATGGTACTGACAACCTGTTTCAATGTTAGCCTTATATTAAAGGTACTGTTATTGAATATTAACCATTTTATATCTGCGCTTACTCTCCACTTTCTACCGTATGTATTATATGCAGTACATGTATTATTTGTATTAGACATGTGTGTATTACCTATTATTTCTAATAATTAATTATAGTTTAGAGGTACGGTTATTTATAGTTTATTTGATTTGTGTGCCTGTCAATAGAGTTACACAGTCAAGGCATTCAATTCCCTAATCCTGTAGCCTTTTTCTTTTCTTCAACAGACGATGAAGCACTACGGAAAGGGGAGGGGGAGTACAAGTGTATTGTACTGTGTGCATAATAACAGTCAATAGTTTGTCCTAATTCCCCCCCCCCTCTCAATGACAAAAGAAATCCTGACTCGCTTATGCCGAGTGATGCGACTCAGTTAAATCCCTTGAGAACAAATCGAATGCTTTTTTTTGGGCTTTGGGAGGGTGTGGGGTTGGGGACAGGTGCAATGAGTTAATCCGTCTTTGTCTAAAGTTGTGATGACACTAGAATGAAAATCATTTGAAGTGTTTTAAAATGTATTAAAAGTTATAATTCCCTGGAGAACATGTTTCTGTGTGTCTAATATTTTCATAAACAAATTGGAAGGTTTTGAATAGTATTCCCCCTCCTTTAAAAAAAAAAAGTGTATGCCGCCACCTCAAGAAATAAAAAGGAAGTGATTTTATGCATGTAAAAAAATGAAAAAATATTTTACAAATGCATCACATTATGTTTTCTTAAAATCAATAATCAATTAAGCCCATTTTGAGAAAAAGAAAAGAAAGATATGCCTTTTTTTTTTTTTTTGTACAGTATGTTTTCTGACTTGCAATTAACATTGGTAGTGAAGTAATTCTTGAGAAATCACAATGCATGTCTTATCACCGCTGCGCATGCATGTGAAAATGGCAAATACCTTTCTCATCCCAGAATCAAAGGCTCAAAGATAATGTGCCTTTTGTTTTTTTAACTCACTTCCCATGGCCAGGCAGGGGGAGGTGTTGAGAACACATTGAATGCTTTTTCCTTGGCTTTAGGAGGGGGTAGGGGAGGGGACAGGTGCAATGAGGTTAAGCCGTCTTTTTATAGTAGGTTTTAAATAGTATTTTTGAATAGTATTTTGGGGGTTTCTTACCCGAATGAATTACACATGCAAAGTGTAATTACTGTACAATACTGTAAAATATTAGCGTGACAAAGTTTTAAAAGTTTCAAGCTGGTAATACTGACGGGCAGTACAAAAGTAAAAAAAAAGGCAAAGTTTAAAAAAAGCGAAATTAGAGTTCCAGCAAACTTCATCCTTCCAGTATCTTTTGCTACTCGATTTCAAAGTTTATTTTCTGGAAAAAAAAATTGCAGGGTATGCTATTATTTCCTGTACTGCGCATGCGTCAACTTGCGCTACAGTATATGGTGCATGTCTACAATCATACTGTACACTACTGTAGTGTCATTGGGAATAAAGCTAATACTGTATAGTGTAACACTATAGTACATTATATTTACCCTAATTATAAACTTTTCCAACCGGGTGGAGATGAGCCAATGTCAGAAGTGTATTGTGCGTAGAAGCTGGGGTCACTCATCTCGTCTGAATTATAGTTGACAGGTGACTGCTGGTAGTGAGACGAGGCCAGATAGCAATCAATGTTGACAGATGGGGTCAGGTAGCAATGATTATAATCAGGCGGGTTCACTAGGTTTTCAGTGACGGTCGGCCAGCTATTGCAACCGTATTGGCAAGCCGGGGTGTATTGTGCGTAGAAGCTGGGGTCACTCATGTCGTCTGCATTATAGTTGACAGTTGACCGCTGAAGTCAGTAGTCTGACGGGGCCAGGTAGCAATCACTGTCGACAGGTGGGGTCAGGTAGCAAGGATTGTAATCAGATGGGTTCACTAGGTTTTCAGTGACATCAGTGACGATCGGCCCGTTATTGCAATCATATTGGCAAGCCGGGGTTGGTACATTGTGGGGTCGGGAAATGTGAATCTTAAATGGATTAAACCCGACCTTTCTCCTTTTGAATTTGCCACCAGCAAACATACTGGCAAAACCTGGGAGCACAGACCAATAACCCCTGCTATCACCCTCAGGAGGGGCAGTGTGAAAAAAACCAGTTTGCCTTATCGAATGCTTCCACCCACAATGGTTAGGTGAAAATTTGAAATAAAAAAATCGTAGTTCTAAATGATATGATGATATATCTCTGCTAAAGTCGCAGATGTTCCAGCATTAATTGCAGAAAATATTAGATATGCATAACTGGCGTTCGGTTTTGAATAAGGACTTGACATGATGTTGAGTGTACAGGTTCGGTCTATTCAGCAATTGTGCGGGCATAGCAATTGAGAATTTGCTTAGATACTTAAATTATGAAAACACCTAAATTTGATAACGTCTTCGGCGACCAAGGTCATTTTACAATGGATCACTATGGTGGACTCTTTTTATCTGGGTTTTAAACACTTGCAAATTGACACATTGTACAGTAACTGTGCTACAGTATACACTGGATAGTACAAAGGGGATACATTGTGCCACCTGGCGGATACGCGAAGAACTGCACCCAAACAAATCAGAATCCATGTAATTCAAAGAAATCAACAACGCTAAACACAAGTGTGATTGGCCGCATTAATGCTAGGGCTCGCCGAGAATAGCGAGTGAATCACACGTGGAATACAGCTGACTTTCCAAAAATGGTTACGAGAAATTTTTGAATAACGGCCGCTGTATCTGTAACCTAAATTTAGACGACAGATACTTTATCCTATATTTCTATTTACAGTATATTGATCAGGAGGGAGACAAACAAAAAACCTTAGTGAAATATCATCCAATGATATCTCATAATGGGAAAAAAAAATTAATTTCTTCCTGACTCCAATAATGGCAATCAGATTACTCCCTGGATCAACATCCTTCCCATGTTTACTTATTTCGTATATCCCTGCATACCTTTCCTTTCTAAAAAGATGTCCAACTCTTTTTGAACAAATCTAGTGTATCTGCCATCAGTCTCCATGGGTAATAAATGCCACATTTTAACTGCCCTTACTGTAAAGAACCCTTTACAGGGTGTTGGTGAGCCCCCCTCCCCAAATACACATACACAATGAGCTCCCATTCCCAAATACACACACACACACACACACACACACACCCACACACACACACACACACACACACACACACACACACACACACACACACACACACACACACACACACACACACACACACACACACACAATAAACTCCCCTCCTCAAATACACACACAATAAGCCACCTTCCGCAAATACACACACAATAAGCCCCCCTCCCCAAATATACACACGCACACCTTGGTGGGTAGGCCTGGGAGGGTGGTATTAGGTGGGCACGTGGGCTTACCTGGGGCCTTGAATGGGCCTGCTAGTGCAACATGGCCGATACACAGAAGAACCCTGCAGGCCAGTGGAGGCCCACCAAAGGGGATGGGGAGCCAAGGGATAGATGGGAGAAGCCCAGGAAAAAGGGAGGGCCCATCTTGCCTGCACAGAGAGAACTGTAGGGTTGCTGGCAGGGAGGCCCCGGGACAGTAGTCCTGGCTGTTCCCCCCTGTCAGTGCCTCTGATCCTATCTTTCTACTCCAATTGCATTTAGTCTTTTGAAAAGTACTGAATTATCTGTATTTCATATGGGTACCTCCCTGTTTGCCAAACTACCACTTCCCCCAACTCCACCCCAATGACCCCCAGCTATTTCCCCTTTCATATCTATTCTGTCTAGTCCATTACCTCTTGCTTGTCCCTCCCCCTCCTTCCTAGTTTAAAATTACCTCCAACCTTTTTAACATCCTCCCCCCTAGCACAGAAGATCCCTCTTCATTGAGATTCCCCAGTGTAGTCAAGCTAACCAGAAGACTAGACGTATAGCAGGGAACCTGTGGGTATCCAAGGGTCCTAAGGGAGGTAGGCCCATGTTCCCTTTATCTCAATCAAAGATGGTACACAAGGCCTTTTGAATTAGTTCTCCAAAGGGGCCAGATCAGAAAACATTTAGAAGTCATGTTTATTGCAGTGCAATTTTATATACCGGGTGGTTAGGTGCCAGGGCACCCTCATAACTTTGGGGGAACCTCACAGGGGTGTGGAAAAGGTGGTGGATTTACACTGGGGAGGTATGGCGTGGGTACGGCCTTGCATGGCCTTGTTATTATAGTGTTGTCTGTTTATATGTCACTAAATACGTTGTTATGTACTCTGTGTGTGTATACTGTCTATTGGTTCCTGTGACGGGTAAGCTTACACGTTAGGATCTCTCTCAGGTGGAGGCGCTGTGTACCATCAAACGTGATCACCCGAGGCTATCAGCGGCGGAGGATCAGGCCTCCTGTTAGCCACGCGGGTAACGGCAGCACAGGGGAAAGTAGGCTACACTGTTTTAAGTGTTATGAGAGGGCAAAGGGCTTGAGTTTATGAGAGTATAAAAATATAAGGGTATATGCACCAAATCAATTTGAGAAATATTAATGCAAAGAGATGCATTCTCAAATTACTTTTCCGGGTTTCATTGCATTAACTCAGGGGGGCTCAACTCCAGTCCTTAAGCTACCCCAACAGGTTAGGTGTTCAGGATATCACGGCTTCAGCACAGGTGGCTCAATCAGAGGCTCAGTCAAAGCCGGGATATCAGGAAAACCTGACCTGTTGCGGGGGGGGGGGAGGGGAAGGGAGGCTTGAGGACTGGAGTTGAGCACCCCTGCTTTACGGTACTTCACCCATGTGCATCAGCTTTCAAAATAGGGAGTGTCAATAGTAGGAGTTAGGGAGGAGTTTAATTATAATATGATGCATCAACTCATGTGCCTCTTTGTGTTAACCTCAGTGTTGGTTAAGATGAGATCCCACCAATGTGAAACAAGATTGCTTTGAAACTCTGCACCATTTTCTGACAGGGCCAGCCTGATACCCAGAATATCGCCTGGTATAGCTCTAGATATGCAGGGCATACAAATTGGATCAAGAGCAGACATTATAATGATAAAAAATTAGAACAACGTGTGGATGCAACTTAGCTAGTCTACAATAATTATATAATTAATGTTATATAATTAAGGAACTTAATAGCAAACTTACACCAGAGGATGAAAAAAAAAAGTTAATTGAATTCTTCTTTTCTCATATGGATATTTTGATATTAAAGTAGGTCGAAGTAAGGTGACTTAACCAAGCATACAATGAGTCTCAAAGCACAGACTCTGATAAAGGGCTTAGGGATTTAGAGCTGCAGACTAGAAGGGGATTATGTAATAAAATCCTGAAGAGATGACAGTCCTAGAAGCAGAAATTGATACATCCCATTATAGGATGTGTAATTAAAACCATATCCCATATCACAAGCTGTTAGCCACGGGGTAAAGTATTGAAAAAAATACCATAATACATTAATACTTAGTGACGCATGTTCCAAATGCATCTATTCAAAATGCATTTAAAATGGCATTTGTATCAATCCATTTATCCCCACCTTATATGTCAAACAAGACAATTAGGCCTAGATTCAATAAACAGCGTTAAACGTGCGTTAATATTGCTGCAGTTCAAAAAAACGTTTAAAATAGCGGTCGAACGGGAAAATTTATGGTGTATCACTGTATTCACAAAGAACTATTTAGAAATGGGTTTGCGATACGAAAAATGCATAAGTAGCTCAAGAGATTAACTGAGCTTTAATCAACGCTAGTGATATGGGAGATAGCACACTGTTCTACCATAGGGTATGTAATAAGATTTCTTACAAAGCACTTTGGCAGAAAAGGATTTAACCCCCCTTGATGCCTGGGGCTACAAATGCATGGCAAAAGAATATCTTTAGGAACTAAAGGCATTACCATACGACAGAACATAAACACCCTACAATAAATAAGCTAATGCAAAACATACATATCCTATTATTAACCCCTCAGCCCAAGTGGCCTGCTAGTAACGGGCAACCCCACAAAGCTCAGTTAACTCAGGGCTCATAACGTGACGTTATCAAAAACAGAAACGGATGTAATTTTCCCCAAGGTTATTGCATATCCACAAAGCTAATTATATGCAAAAACAACAACAACCGTTGTATATCTCATTAGCATAGTCGTACTGTCGCTTTATTGAGTACCCAGTGACTTCTATACCTGCCCAAACACTCCTTTATACAATACGGAGAGAGATCACTGGGGTACCTGGGAAATATGTTAATTTAAATAATTGAATATTCTTTGCATATCCAAATTAGTATATTTTTCAGGTATCTCAGGTATGTTCACTCCCTCTCTCCCCACAGAATTCCTCATCAGCAAATCCCATATTTCAGGGTCTGGGTAGACATGACAGCCCCTTTAGCTATGACTTAACAAGCGTAGCGTTAAATCTAGAGATGGGCAAAACATTTTTGCGGACTTGGATCCGCCGCGGATCGGACAGTTCCTTTGGTCCGCGAATTTGTGCGAATCACGCTCAAAAAGGATGATTCGCCTTTCCGATTTTTTTTTCACTGACAATACAATCCGTGGATTCCGCAAACCATTGGAGGATTCTAAAAGTACAGTCCGCGGATTTCTGCAATCCAATGAAGGATTGTAAGAGTAATATCAGTGGATTCCGCAATACGTCAAAAATACTCCAACGGATTGCGGAATCCGTGGATAATACTCTTACAATCCTCCACTGGATTGCAGAAATCCGCAAATTGTACTCTTAGAATTCTCCAACGGTTTGCGGAATCCGCGAATTGTTAGAATCTGGACGGATTGTATCCAATGGAGGTTTTAGATTAATCTGCACGGATTGAGAATTGAAACAATCCGCCGACTAATTTTACACAGCGGAACGGATTTTGAATGGAAAGCCCGGGACACTCAGGGAAACTGATTTTTACCGTTTCGCCCTTCTCTAGTTAAAAGGATGTACTGAGTGTATATCTGCATCGCCCCAAAGGCGGACGCCAGATGGAGTTCCTCAAGAGGTGCTCCCATCTGCACAGAACCAGCGTGCTAAAGGTTAACATCTCCTTTTGCTTGTACTATGTGGAATGTCAACCCCACCTACTGGAACGTTAATGAGCGAGGAGGACAAAGGACTTTGAATCCACAGCTGCATTCAATCTGAACTCCTTCAGCCTACATCAAAGGTTGGACAGCCTTTGGCGCAGCCGAATGGCAGCTAAAGGGTGTGAGCCGGTTGCTGCCGTTCGCTGTTGTTTGGGGATATTAAAGCTTCTCTATTTCAATCTGAAAATCACCAGCCCTTTTATCCCCTGTACCCAATTTTCCACCTCTATCTGTCCATGAAATGTCTGTGAATTGACTGTATAACCTCTGCTCATTTATTGTAACCATGTATTGTTATCATAACTCTGTGCCCAGGACATACTTGAAAATGAGAGGTAACTCTCAATGTATTACTTCCTGGTACAACATTTTATAACTAAATGAATTAAATCCCTTTGGTTACGTTAACGGACCTTTGTGGCTATGCGTTGCTAGGGTAAATGCCTCTTCTGCATATAATTATCATTTACAGTTGTTATATTTAAAACAGGACTTGTGTTACTGGGCTTTAAAGATACACATAAGGGGATAACAGAATGTTAACTGAGGTTTGTGGATCTGTTCCTAAGTGCTATAAGGGGTTTATTATACTGTATACTTACACTACCTACCATTTCTCCTCTTGCATACCAGTGAAGCTAACACGGTAGACATGGTGTCACCCCACTCCTCAATCCTCCCTGGTGTGTGTATTCACCCTCATTTGGGCACCACCCCCACTATCTTTATCCCACTGCAACACACCAACAGTAACAAACGCCCTCTATAAAATGATTTGCAGATCTGCTAGCCAAAGCTGTACAGTAGGTCACTGTACCAATACAAATAAATACCATAAAAAAAGAGTAGTAGCATATACATTTCAATATACATGATGTGGTTATTAACCCCTTGCGTACCAACAAGGCTACCTAGGCTCTCCTAGAGTGGTTGTAGGTAGGCTTCCTGACATTTAAGGGGTTAATGACCACTTAATGTATTTTTATGTAATGCTAAATATGTTGCGCTTTTAACAAGTTGTTCAAAGTTTATTTATTGTAATTTTATCAAACAAATGATAATAGTAGTATATATAGTAATAGATGTAGTGATAGAATAGTAATAGATATAGTGACTACTATAGTTAATAGTAGTTTATTCAGCACTGCTTAGGAAACACGGCCATTAAACCCTCTCTTTTACTGACAATTGCTATAGTGTTTAGCCATGTGAACCTAACAGAATGCATTATTAGCTCAACTTTGTAGGCAGCAGTGGGAGTTTGGTATACTGGCCGTGCAATATGAAGCTGGGCTAGGTTTAAACCACACATTAAAGAAGTGATAGTGGATTAAAAAGTGACAAAAGCCCTCCACTGTACAGTGCAAGTCTTGAGAAAAGCCCCGATAGCGTCTGAAACGTTGATGTAACGAATAAACAATTTTTACATTTTTATATTGAAGGGAAGTGTCTGCAACCCTTTCTTTCACCATTATCACCTAGCATACAGTGCTTCCACTGCAGCAAGGGATACTGGGAAATGACATGCAAATGAGCACACTGTCACCTTTTGCCTAAAATCCATTTTTATATGGAACCCTTATAAGATAGTACTAACAAATCTACGTAAGTACCAGCACTCACTGTCTAATAGCTAAATGATGAAAACAGTTGTAATGCAGAAAATACATTTAATAATAAAACGAACCAGAAATAAATCAAATGTGTTTGCAGAAACCAGTATCACAAATGGGCATGTCACAAAGTGAGGGGTGGGGGGGGGGGGGGGGAAGGGGAAAAAACATGAAACACAAGGAATACACACAAGAAACGGAAAATGGAAAGTATGCTAGGGGGGCGACGTTTCGAGGGACTACCTCTTCATCTGGCCCATTCCCCCCAGTAAGGTCACGCACCAGCAGGAGGTATATAACAAGAGGAACAGTTTATTCACTCTACACAGCACAGTTACAGTGGCAGTCTGCTGCCGGATGCAGTACTCAGCTCTCACTGAATGATGGTCCCTGGACTGACACACAGGCCAAGGGCACCTGCACCCGTCCTAGCTCTTCCTCACCTCCCTAGCAGAGGCAGAGGTATGTTCCACACTCACTCTCCCCCAGAGGAAAGAGCACATGGGAAGGCCCCAATCTCAGGCTCCCAGTTGTGTGACCTGCCTTCCTCAAGTGGGAGGGATCTATACTAACTTTAGGGCGGTCCTGCCCTTAAGTACAGCCAGAAGGTGGGCACCCCGTCCCAGCTACAACAGGATGTACCACCCCCTGCTGTCACTCAACTGCAGCACCAAAGGGAAGTGGGAAAAACCCATACCAACTGGCACTGGCAACCTGATTGTACCAGGGTTTACTGCCAGCCCAAAGGCAATATAGTAGCCATCAGGTGACCTGGCTACATATACACACACACACACACACACATATATATATATATATATATATATATATATATATATATATATATATATATATATATATATATATATATATATATACAGTGCTCGACAAATCCGGTCGCCCGGTCGCCAGGGGCGGACGGATTTGCCTCCGTGGCGACCCCGCCTAATGGCCGCTTAGCGCACGCGGTTCTGTGATTTAAAAAAAATGTATTATTATTTTTTTTATTATTATTTTTTTTTATTATTATTATTATTTTTGGGAGGTGGTAGCGGGGATGCTCGTCCCCACGAGGCGGTAGTGGAAGTGCTCCTCTTCGTCCCCGTGCTCCCGCTGCCCGCCGGGTGGGAGGTGGTAGCGCATCCTCGTCGCTCGTCCCCGCGAGGTGGTACAGTAGTAGAGGTGCTCCTCCGTCCCCGGCGCTCCCGCTGCCCGCCGGGTGGGAGGTGGTAGCGGGGATGCTCGTCCCCGCGAGGCGGTAGTGGAAGTGCTCCTCTGTCCCCGGCGCTCCCGCTGCTCGCCGGGTGGGAGGTGGTAGCGGGGATGCTCCTCCCCGTCACTCGTCCCCGCGCTCCCGCTGCCCGCCGGGTGGGAGGTGGTAGCGGGGATGCTCCTCCCCGTCCCTCAACCCCGCGAGGCGGGAGGTGGTACAGTAGTAGAGGTGCTCTTCCGTCCCCGGCGCTCCCGCTGCCTGCCGGGCGGGAAGTGGTAACGAGGGTGCTCGTCCCCGTTCCGGTGCTCGTCCCCGCGAGGCAGGGGTGCTCCTCTCTGTCTCCGGCACTCCTCTCTGTTCCCTGCGCTCCCGCTGCCCGCCGGACGGGAGGTGGTAGCGGGGGTGTTCCCCCCCCCCTGACTCCTGCTGCCCTCGCGAGGCGGGGGAATTGTGCACGGGCAGTGGTGCTGCTTGTCGCGGCCTTTCCTCTCTTCCTCACCCTCACCCCCCGTGTGTATGGGAGTGTATGTGGTTGTGTATGGGAGTGTGTGTATGGGAGTGTGTGTGTGTGTATGGGAGTGTGTCTGTGTATGGGTGTTTATGGGAGTGTGTGTGTGTGTGTGTGTGTGTGTGTGTGTGTGTGTGTGTGTGTGTGTATGGGAGAGTGTGTGTGTGTATGGGAGTGTGTGTATGGGAGTGTGTGTATGGGAGTGTGTGTATGGGAGTGTGTGTATGGGAGTGTGTGTATGGGAGTGTGTGTGTGTATGGGAGTGTGTGTGTGTATGGGAGTGTGTGTATGTGTGTGTATGGGAGTGTGTGTGTGTATGGGAGAGTGTGTGTGTGTGTGTATGGGAGAGTGTGTGTGTGTGTGTGTATGGGAGACTGTGTGTGTGTGTGTGTGTGTGTGTGTGTGTGTATGGGAGAGAGTGTGTGTGTGTGTATGGGAGAGAGAGTGTGTGTGTATGAGAGAGAGAGTGGTTGTGTGGGTGTGCAGGACACCAGAGGTACCCCCCAATCAGTCACCCCCCCCCATCTAGTCAGTCAGTCACCCAGTCCGTCACCCCCTCCCCACCCAATCCCCCAGTCGGTCAGCCCCTCCCCATCCAATAACCCCAGTCGGTCACCCCCTAGTCAGTCACCCCCCCCATCAGTCAGTCGCCTCCTCTGTCTCTCTCTCCGTACTCTGTCTCTCTCTCCCGCTCTGTCTCTCTCCCCTCTCTCTGTCTCTCTCTCTTCCGTATCTCTCTCCCCTCTCCCTGTCTCTCTCCCCTCTCTCTGACTCTGTCTCTCTCCCCTCTCTCTGTCTCTCTCCCCCCTCTCTGTCTCTCTCCCCCCTCTGTCTCTGTCTCTCTCCCCCCTCTCTGTCTCCGTCTCTCTCCCCCCTCTCTGTCTCCGTCTCTCTCCCCCCTCTCTGTCTCCATCTCTCTCCCCCTCTCTGTCTCTGTCTCTCTCACCCTCTCTATCTCTCTCCCCCCTCTCTGTCTCTGTCTCTCACCCCCCTCTCTGTCTCTGTCTCTCTCCCCCCTCTCTGTCTCTGTCTCTCTCCCCCCTCTCTGTCTCTGTCTCTCTCCCTCCTCTCTGTCTCTGTCTCTCTCCCTCCTCTCTGTCTCTGTCTCTCTCCCTCCTCTCTGTCTCCGTCTCTCTCCCCCCTCTCTGTCTCCGTCTCTCTCCCCCCTCTCTGTCTCCATCTCTCTCCCCCTCTCTGTCTCTGTCTCTGTCCCCCTCTCTATCTCTCTCCCCCCTTTCTGTCTCTGTCTCTCACCCCCCTCTCTGTCTCTGTCTCTCTCCCCCCTCTCTGTCTCTGTCTCTCTCCCTCCTCTCTGTCTCTGTCTCTCTCCCTCCTCTCTGTCTCTGTCTCTCTCCCCCCTCTCTGTCTCTGTCTCTCTCTCCCCCCTCTCTGTCTCTGTCTCTCTCCCCCCTCTCTGTCTGTCTCTCTCCCCCCTCTCTGTCTCTGTCTTTCTCCCCCCTCTCTGTCTCTCCTCTGTCTCTCCTCTGTCTCTCCTCTCTCTCCTCTCTATCTCCTCTCTCCTCTCTCTCTCCTCTCTCTCTCCTCTCTCTCTCCTCTCTGTCTCTGTCTCTCTCCCCCTCTCTGTCTCTGTCTTTCTCCCCCCTCTCTGTCTCTCTCCCCTCTCTCTGTCTCTGTCTCTCTCCCCTTTCTCTGTCTCTGTCTCTCTCCCCTCTCTCTGTCTCTGTCTCTCACCCCTCTCTCTGTCTCTCTCGCCCCTCTCTCTGTCTCTCTCGCCCCTCTCTGTGTCTCTCGCCCCTCTCTCTGTGTCTCTCTCCCCCCTCTGTCTGTGTCTCTCTCCCCCCTCTCTCTCTCTCCTCTCTCTCTCCTCTCTGTCTGTGTGTCTCTCCTCTCTCTCTCCTCTCTGTCTGTGTCTCTCTCTCTCCTCTCTGTCTGTGTCTCTCTCTCCTCTGTCTGTCTCCCACACTCTGGATCTGAATATCTAAGTTTACCCTATATATCTTAATTGAAATATACCTACACTCTCAAGCTTCACGCGGGAGACAATCGGAATCCCCACTAACCCAGAAGACAGGTAGGGAACACATCCACTCCAACATATAACATTGCGGGAATGAGGTACCTGGACATTGAGGGACTGCAGATCAGGTAAGATCCCAGGCGGGATTACTGCTTTAGATATTGTGAAGCGAGGGCATCCAGACACTGGTTAATGGGTGCAGGAAACTAGTCACACACGCACGCACGTAAAGAGGGCTAATTGTCATTTTGGAGGCGGGACTAGGGGCGTGGCTATGGGCGTGGCTCGGTGGCGAGTAGATTTTTAGGTTCGGTGAGTGGATTTTTGGGTGATTTGTCAAGCACTGTATATATATATATATATCTATATCCTGGAACAGGATTGTATGTTTTCTGTGTGTGTTTTCTGCTCTCCGGCTGCCAGCTCTCCCCAGTGAATGTTGCATGTTTCCCTGTTCTGAAGCAGCCACTGCTGCTGTGTAGTTGCAACATTGTTGTTACAATAAAACCTTTCCGCAAGCCACCAGTCAGTTGCCCTGGCAACCTCTCACTGCTCAAAGCTTGAGTTGGTTTAGCCCTCTCCCCCTGCCTTTGTTTATTAGTATGCCCCTTTGGCTTGTTCCTGTCTGGAAAGGAAAGTGTGCTTTCTCTTATCAGCAGACACAGTGAGTAGATGCATCTACAACTGCTCCCTTAGGAAGGGATTCCTTTTTACCGTACCCTCATAAGAGGCACTTCCTACCACAAACTACATGCAAGTGCTTTTATATTTCTGTTAACCCCACCCAATAAAGTTGAAGAAAATAGAAGGCCTGTGTGTGCTTTTAAAGCTGCAGTTCAAGCTCCCGTTTTATTTTTTTATTTTTTTAACTTCAATAGTTTCAAGTGGGCAATCTCTACTTACCTAAAGGACTGCATAGCTGGCGGTCAATTTGTTCTCCGTCTATTGATCGGCAAAGTTTGGCGACATCTTTAGATCTGGGGAATGTAAATGGTTGCTATAATAACAAACATGCTTGCTAAAATAGAATACAAGAAAATTGGTCTTTCAAAGTTGTTTTTTTTAAACAGAAAATGCTAAAAGTATTTTTTCTTACTACAGAACTGATCAAACACAAAGAACACTGTATGACGCAAAGACACTGTGCATACAGATAAAGCCCTATAAAATGCAACCAGAGTCTGAAAGGAGAGAGCACCCTGCTGAACATGCAGTACAACAGAGAAAAACTGGAGCAAACAAAAATAGTTGTAATGTTAAAATACTTTATTAGGGATTACTAAAAATGGAATGGTACCAAAAAATGTAGTGAATAAGGTGAACTGAAATCAATACAGTTCTGATGCCCCTTAGGGGGTCTCTAAGTGGCGGGTTGCCAAAAAAATAGTCAAAATAGAACTATAACATTAGCACTGTGAAAATCCAGAAACACAGACGCCTATGCCTGTTGTATCATGGCTATAGGGGCTGTTTCTGGTACATGACGTCACTGGAACGCGAAGAAATGTTAACACTCACATAAAGCACTAGTGTGTATGTAGACTCATGAACATAAGAGGCCACGCATCAATATATATACTGTAAAAGTAGTAACAATGGCGTGCAAAATGATCAACAGTGTAAGGTATAGGTGAATCCAAACACTGGCTAAATATCACACTAATCAAAGCTTGCAATGTATATCCACTCAGGTAAGTGGACAAAAGACAATAGGAAGTGTAGCAGTAAAACCCCACATAAACTGACCCTGATCGTCAGTAACTACACACAGGGACAGAAAATGAGAGTGGGGAATCCCTACACACCAATATATGCTAACCCTGTGGGGGGAGCAGTACCACAGGATCGTGTGGTCACCCAATCTGGCCCCTCAATAACATACCCCTACAGCACACGGGGGGGAGAAGGGGGGAAGAAAGAGGACCCTCAAAAACACTTATCTGTGCTTGCCCTGGGTACACCATCCTTGTGGAGCAAGCTGGGTGAGTGCTGGGTGAGTGCGCAGCTGAAGGAGACTCAGTCTGTGTAACGATCAGGTCTGCTTGGAGCTGCAGGCGTCCATGATGGAAATCGTGGTGTGTGACGTCATGACGCCCTCTGACGTACGTTTCGCAATAGCTTCATCCAGAGAGGGATAGAACTGATTTATTTAAAAAAACACACATGCAGGATATTGCTGGAACTGCAGCTTTAAAGGGGACGAGTTTATGCTACATGAACCTACTCACATTCTACAAGTGAGCTTGGGTCCAGAATTTTATATATATAAACTATTGGACTTATATATGCTTTTACCTTCCCACTCCCCACCATTTCTCTCCCCATTTTTTCTTGTCATTATATGTTTCTTGGTGATCATACATCTTTCACTATACATTTAGTATACACTTTTTGAATTTTGTGCTTTATTCAAATTGATTTTGGCATTATATATTAATTGTGATCTATATTAGTTCATTTGCATCACTGTTCTATATTAATTTTGCATTTAATATCAGTGTGTTATATATAGAGAGTTTATTCATTCATTTACATTAATTACACATCCACAATGGCACCTATGCACATTTTATCTCTCATTTTATATATATATATATATATATATATATATATATATATATATATATATATATATATATATATATATATAGTCAAATAGAACAGTTGGCACTCCTTGGGTGCTGATAGGCTGTAGGTGCTTGCCCCATATGAATAATATAGACATACTGTACGTTACCGTTCCAAGGTCTGGTAAAGCAAGAGACAGCACTCAATTGTAGAAAACTTCACAAAGTGTATTGGTGAAAATAGTGGTACATCAAGAAACCCACTATTTTCACCAATTCACTTTGTGACGTTTTCTACAATTGAGTGCTGTCTCTTGCTTTACCAGGCCTTGGAATGGTAACGTATGTATGTATGTATGTATGTATGTATGTATGTATGTATGTATGTATGTATATATATATATATATATATATATATATATATATATATCACATATATTGGACTCTCGAGAGCCAAGTGCAATCATTATGGGGTGAGGAGACTCTATAGAGTCATGAGATTGCTACTGTAATGACAACTATATGACTTTTGGGAAGGGAAAGTATCTGCCATTATACTGTTCAGCACTGAAAGGGTTAATGATTGTAAATAAACAGGGTGAAGTCATGAAGAATGGGGTATTTGGGGTTAGTATCTACCTTGCAGGGTCCTTTCCTCATTGACTATAGTGATTACAGGCTGTACACATGTTTGTTTTTGGGGGGATTTTCCGGATGCTTGATCATTGCCGGAATTTCACTTTGCTACTAATTTATATAATTTGCATGACAGAAAATATTGCCAGTTTCCATCTTCGTGTTTGGGGACTGATAATTAGTTCTTCATTTCAAGTCTGAAGAAAAACAAATTACACTCTTCCCACTACAAGTGTAACATTGTGCATTCTAAAATGATAATGAGCATTTCCATATACTGGCAAATCCTTCTTGTATAATAAAGCATTAAAAAAAGAAAGGACATATATCACAAGACACAAATGCATTATGATATTAAATGGACCCTAAGGGACAGATTAACTAAGCCGCGACGCATGCTGCACCCTCATCTGGCAACAACTCCCATTGATTTGAATTGCAGTTACCGTCGGCTTGATAAATCCCGGACTAAGTGAGTTAACTGCATGTTGCTTTTATTTGCGTCAATGCATTAAAGGAGCAGTTCATGCCGGCAATTTTTAGAAAACAGGAAATTAGAATACAGTTATATGGGGAACAAACATATGTGCAGACAATAGGAATCCCTGTGCTGGGGGAAGGCACAAGTGCAGTGGATGGTAGTATCGTCATATGGTCTAGATCAGGGTTAGGCAACTCCAGTCCTCAAAAGCCATCGACTGGTCAGGTTTTTAGGATATCCCTGCTTCAGCACAGGTGGTTCAATCAGTGGCCCAGGCTTTGAGGACTTGAGTTGCCCACCCCTGGTCTAGATCCACAAAGCTTAAATCAGGGCTCACAACGTCACTGTCAGGGTCTCCCAGACATTCTGCTCCTAGCCATAGTTCCTTTCTCTGTCCACCGGGTGTGCTGCTGGTTTCTGTCTGCTCTGGGGTTCCTCTGTCTGTCTGTCTCCTCGTGTTGCTCCCGTCCTCTGTCCTTATAGTTCCTGTTTTCTGTTCCTCCCTTGCTTTTATTTTGTTGTCAGACTCCTTATGCCTATGCCTATGCTTCTGTTCCATGTTGGAGTCCTGTACATTATTAAATGCCCTTGCTGTAATCTGGCTTTGTCCCTGTTGGTTCCCTGCTTCCTTGTCTCAGTCCCTGTTCCCTTTTCTCAGTTTACTGCTCCCCTGTCCTGTTCCTGCCTTCCTGTTGCTGAACTCTGCTTGTGACCCTGACCATACTACCTGCCGCCTGCCTCTGACCTCAGCCTGTGACCCCGACAAAGAATTTCACGAGCTTAGTACAGAGCTGGGAGCCTCTCGGAAGGAGACACGTTCTGTTAGAGAGGCCTTCAATAGTGGGTTTGAAACTATACACCAAATGTAAAAGGCCCCGCCTGTCCAAGCCAGTTAAGGAGATAAGAGACTTCCTGAATTAGAAGAGGAGAAATTACTATTGATATAAGAAAAGTCAAGGATGCAATTAGCACTGGAAGAAGCAGAGGGTGCCTTGGAAAAAGAAAATGATCAGTTGGAGAGTGACAGGGTGATCTTGTCAAGTAAGCTGGAGAAGGCATACGCTGATTCTGCCCAGGACCAGAGTATCTTGGATCAAGTTGGTGCAGCGCAGGAAGCATCTCTGAAATAAGTTCACAGGCTTAGTACCGAGCTGGAACACTCTCGCCAGGAAGGATACGGTCTAAACACAGACCTGTGTACAGTGAGGGATGCCTATGAGATGGTCCTAAGGGACATAGTCAGTAAAAGAAAGAGAACATAAACCTGAAGGAAGATGTTATGAATCTGACTAGTCAGGTAAGTGGAGAGACTGAGAAGCTTCACCGAGCCCAAAAAGTAAAGAAACAATTGTCCTAGGAAAAGTTAGACATACAGGCAGCACTGCTGAATGCAGAGAGTGCTGCAAGAAGAACTTGTCTCCCTGGAGCAGCACACACAAGCAGAAAACATGCTACAGAGCCAGCTGCAAGAACTGTGTGCGAGTCTGCAGGACGCAAAGGGAAACAGGTGAATGCTGAGGAGAAGCAGCGAGTTCTGCAGGAAGAAAGTATCCAGACTACTAACAAAGTAAAGACCTGCAGGAGCATTTGAATAGCCAGTGTGTCCCCAGAGAGCAGCATGAGGAGCTGAAGGCCACACTGAGCATAACCAGAGCCTTGCTGGTGGAGGAGCTTAGAACTGGGTAACTGTGTATGAGAGAGAGCACAAGGCGGTCCAAAAACTGAAGCAAGAGCTGGAGGAGCAGAGACACTGCTCCATCCCCAACAGTCAGTACACCCAGGAGAAAGAAACCTGGAAAAGGCAAGCTGCTGGGAACCTAGCGAAGGAATTGGCAGAGCTCCAAAACGTAATGAAGGATGCATGGAAGCAAGCTCAGGGTGAGCACAGTGAAGAGATGAAGGGTCTGAGAGGAAAATTTCAGGATGCACTCAAACAGGGGTCTCTCGTTGAGGAGTGGAACTTGCAGCAAAGCCTAGAAGTGGAAGAGATAAAGCTGGCAGCTGAATACACATCCCAGAAACTCACAGCGCTGCATGTGCAGATCACTGAGCTCAAGATACAGCTTGCCAAAAAGGAAGAGAGAAAGGAGGTGTCCGTCAAGTGGCTGGCCTGACACTGTGCTATGAGGTCACAATGGCCGACGCCTGCGAATTGCTGGACCACACAGCCCGTGAGAAGGCCCGGCTGCATCTGGGGCTGGACACAGTCCAGGAGGAGTACTGGCAGCTGCAGGTC